>NW_026126545.1:1762500-1985087 GCF_943737965.1 Phodopus roborovskii | reverse complement strand
TGCATTGTCACTTCATACCAGAGCAGACACAATAGATAGTTGCTTAATGAATTCATTCAAGAACTCATGAAGCATAGCATAGATGCTTTCCAGTTAAATATGAATAATAATGGGGATAAATTTTGTTGTCTTAAAATTTTCTTGCATTATAATCAATATATATATATATATATATATATATATATGCATATATTACTAGGTTTCATGGGGTATTTTCATACATATATATAATATACTCTGTATATTGGTGTTATATATTGAGATATCATTTGATATTTCGTGGCTTAAAACAAGCAATGTGTTTGGAAGATTCTAAAGTAGATTTTGGTTTTTACATCAGTTTTTGTTTCAATGAAAAATTGAGTAGAAGTTTCAGAAGTTCCTTACATATTCCCCGGCCCACAAAACTGATGGAGTGGCAGAGAAGCACAACAGTCTCTCTTGTGTGGTACCACATTGGTGGAAATTGTTATAAGAAAATTGTGGTACTAACCAGTCTTGGCTGGAGATAAACCTTAGAAGTCATATTTGTGACTTAAGAGAAAGTAGGTTCAACTTCATGCAGCTTTCTGAAGGCGTCAGCAGAACTCTAAAAGTGAGTGATGCTTATATATTGAACACTAGAATGCCCTATTTCCTAACAACAACCAAGACAAGAGGGAAGAACCTCATATTTATTGATTACAGAGTGATACCAACCCAATAACCAACAGATTTGCTTATTTACCAGAATTATAAACATTACATGAATTCTTACATTTAGTTATTTACAATGGTTAGTCACTTCCCCATGCCACAGGAAGAGGGAGAGGTGAGTCACTGTTTTCTGTTCTACATTCACTATTCACCATTATTTTCACAAGATTTGGTAGATGAGAACAGCCTCAATCTGAGGTTATCATTTAGTCCTTTGATGCCATACTGAGTATCTTTTTAATTATTTGGTTATTATTTATCCAATGAATTCAATTAGTGGTACCCATATTGCATGGGTGTGCCTTCATGGAACAAGGCATGCTCATCCTACTGGTACCTACAACCCTAAAGAAAATCTATTCTTTTTGGGAACCAGCAGTCTGCTGACCCTGTGCCTTGATGATGAGTGGGATGCTCATGTCCATGTCTCCTCTACGTCATGACTTACCTGGCTGCTCAAGCTTTACTTGTCTGCCAGGGGACTCAGTTACGCATGCCCAAGTTTCCTTTTTAAAGCAAGCACGCCTCTCTCTTGTCTTTTTTTCTCTTGCTCCTTTTCTCTCCCTCTTGCTCCTTCTTTATTTCTCTTGCTCCTTCTTTCTCTCTCTCTCTCTTGTTCTCTCTCTCTCTCTCCTCTCTCTCCACTGCTTTTGGTTGGCCACCAGCTACCCCCTTTCTCTCCCCTCTCTCAATGAACTCCACGTGGGCACTAAGACTCATGTTTGTGTTTCTTAGGCAACAGTTGTATCAAAAGAACAACAACTCTCCATCCCTGTGATCCATCAATTGCTAACAGCTCCTCAGCTTACAAAGCTGGAAGTTTTTAACTGTCTTAATCTTGTTTAAGTAACTACAGTTTTTGTGAGTTCATGTGTACAACACCTATGTTATTTTAAGAAGATATTTCAAGCCAGCCACTCTCCCCCATCCTCTACATCTTAATATTCTTCTAGCACAACCCTCTGCTGCAATGTTACTTGAGTCTTGCAGAGTGAGAGATTTGATATAAATGCTCCATTTGTTGAAGAGCACTGTTAGTGACTTATTCCAAGTACCTTAAACAGTAATGGGATGTTGCATCAACAACTACCTGTTACAAAAAGATGATTCTCTGATCAAGTTTAGTAGCTGCACAAATCTGTGCATATAAAGATAAATATTTAGAAGGGTACCTTAACAAAATTTGAGGCATGTTCCACAGAAGGGAATTTATGCATAATCTATAAATATGGTAACAAACAATGGTTAGGGGATTCATAGGCCACAGGAGAGAGTATACTGTTGATTTTCTAGGTGAATCTGGATCAGGCAACTCAGATTTCCGTTCCTTTTGAAGCTTAACACAAGATGGAGAAGTCATTTCTTTATGGAAGAAGGATAGGTTTGTCTGATGCCATCTCAAGACTAGATAATATAATAAAATGTAGGCTGCACCTTCACAGAAGCAATCCTGTTTTTCTATCCATTATATCTAGCATGCCCCAATAATTGTTCATAAGGTCTTACTAATTAGTGATATTTCTATTAAGCTAATGTTTGCATGTCTATATGCTATTTGAAAAAACCAAATTACTATTTAAAATCTATACATGACTTGGTGTAATAAAGCCATAGTAATTACAAGTGATTTAAGAGCAAGACATTTCATATGCTAAGACAGACAAGTATATAAAAGTAAATAATTGAACACCATAGAGTATTGTCTTTATGAAGATTAAAGAACCATTTCATTACAGTTTGAATGGAAAACAATGCAGTAATGCTGTATCCAAGGCAAAAAATAGAGAGAGAAGAATGAAAAGCTATGCTTCTTTGAGTTAGAACTAAGAAATAATGGCCAGACTTAGCAGTGATGGCCTCTAAGCAACTTCCAGTACAGTAACTTCTTAGTTTATCTTTTAAAAGTTTTTCTAATGACTGGAGTAAGAATTTACTTCCCGATTTACTCATGTACAGTATAAAGCCAAAAGGAAGATGTAAGATTTGAAGGTGAGATCTTCTGTTTCTCATTTCTAACATGCATACTCACAGTTTAGAATGGACAGCTTAAAACATCCATTATTTCCCCATCTATTAGAAAATAATCATAACAATATCCTTCTAAAATGTTTGTTTTCTGTCAGATTGAAGGAAACTGTTTGTAAATTATTCAGCAACATTTAAAGTTATTGTAGACTTGAGATGATGTCTTGATCAGTATCATGTGAAAGCTACACTGTAAGCAAGCCAAAGGGAGTTAGAAATAGGAAATTCTTCACATGCAACACCAGAGATCAATTCTCATGCTGTGAATGGATGTCTGAGTGGCTACATCTATCTACATATGTGATGTTTCTTGTAATAATTTGATTTTTCAGTATAAAAGTTTTACATTTTTATTTATTTGTGTGAGAGTAAATTTTGTGTCTTTACAGGATTTTGTTTTTTATGTCAATTCTTCAATATGGAAAAGAATGTGGGATATTTTCATTACAAGAACTTCAGTGCTGCTGGTTGAATTTTCAAATTTTTATAAGCCATGATCTTAATTGCAAGCACTAACTAAATCTCATATTAACAAAGACTTTTCAGCACTTTTAATAATGAATTAAATACTTATATCAATAACATTTTTAATGCTTTAGGCTCATGAAGTGGGAGCCATTGCAATAAAAGGTCAGCACATGAGAGTGGATTTGACATCCTACTCTCTTTGGCCTTCGGAGTCTCATATTCTCACTTTCTTGGTTTTCTGAATATTGTGGTGTGTATTCTTTTAGAGGCAATGCTTTCGTAAATGTAATTCAAGAAAAGTGATCTTTAAAATAATTTTAAATGTATATTATTAACTTGGGAAATAAGACAGAAATGAAAAGTAACCGAAGATATGATTTTTGTAATTTAAAAAATCATAAAATATAAAAATGAAAAAGTTATATTTTCTGAAATGTTTGCATTATTCTTCTTTCATTTTTTTCTTTCTTTTTTTTTAATCTCAAATGATAGTGTCCCAGGGAAAGATCTGAAATGTTCATAAATGATTGTAAAATGGCCTTCGCTAACTGCTACTGCATCCAATTTACCCTTGAGTAAGAACATTTTAACCTTGGCACATACTGAACACCATTTCCTGTCGGCTTCAAAGAGCACACTTAAATCCAATTCCTTTAGACAGGGTCCTCAGCTTCTTGGCTCTTGAAGAGAGGGCAGTTTATTGATGTCTCTGTCCGTAACTAGACATCTAGTGTCTGTGTTCTCAAAGACAACATTTTAGCTGTCTGAGTGTTTGGTAATCACACTTAATAATCTTGTTGGAGTAATTTCTTAATGGTATTAAAGCACAGTCTATCTGATCTATAGCCCTTATTATTACTCATTTCTCCAGTCAGCCATCTCTAGACTAGTATAGTGTATGGTGAGTTCTTCTAGCCACCATTAATACAACCATAAGAAAGTGGGCATCAGGATGAAAAGTCAAACTCTCTTTTGTCCTGGGAACAGTAAAAGGTACAGAAATGAAAAAAAAAAATCAAACAATCAGTGCTTTCTGGGAGCAACACATATACAGATATATACAGATCCAATGGAATAAATGAAGACATAAATATAGGTCTTCAAATATAATTCTGAATTTGACACTACAGAATTCAATACATTACCACTTCAAATTCACACTTACATGTAAGTCACTACACCATATATGTAGCCACTGGAACAGTTATTACTGCAGTAAAGATTTCTGTCCTCTGCCACCCCTATTTCCATGTTTTAAATTCAATGCGCAGTAGTCAATACAGTCATTTCATGGTAGAAAATTAAAAGAGCAGACATAACTCATTTTAAATGGTGTCAATATCTCTGTCAAATAAATTTTTATGGGAACTTTTCATCCAAAATTAGAATCTGAGCTCTAAAACTACATACTCTGTGTGATAGTCAACACACATACAACTGTGTGTATATGAGAGGATACTTCCAGAAAGATTGACTGTGTAAGAAAGATGCACACTGGATGCAGGTGACAACAAATATCCCATTGAATAGAAGTCTAAAATAAAGAAAACAGTACAAACCAAACAAAGGATAACAATTAAGCCCCAATGTTTTTCTTTCTGTGCTTTTCTCAATGTGAAGAACCACTCCACACCCCTGCTGCTATACTGTCAACCATGGTAAATTATACCTAGACTCTATCACCAAAATGTTTCCTTCTTTAAGTTATTTCCTTTGGCATTTTGTTACAGTAATGAAAAAATAACCAATAAGATTAGTATTAATAACTACTATACATAAGCGTTGTTACAGTTGACTGCAAATACCAATAATGTAGAAATTTAACTGAGTAAACTTATGTTTCAAAGTTAACATAAACATTTATTATATCAGTACAAATAAAATAATAGTAAAGTAGATAATTTAATAAATGAATCATGTGATATTACAAATGATTCAATGATTTAAGAAATTTTCCACCAGGTATGGGTAAGCTTTAATTCTAATGCAATTATCACATTCTTTCAGAGTGTTTTGCAGAATTTGTAGGTTGTGGGACATACCAATTGTTAACAACTTTTGGTATTATAGAAACCAAAGTAGTAGCTACAAGTCTTTTAGCAAATCTTCATTACAGAGGACCAAAGTTGCATTTCAGACCCACATTGGGTGACTTTCAGTTGTAGTTGCTGTCCCAGGGACTCTAAAATCCTCTTCTGGTCTACATAGGTATCTGAATGCACATGGTGCACATAATTGTATGATGGATGTGCTGGTTTAAATAAGAGTGGCCCCTATAAGCTCATATACTGATTACTTAGTCACTTGGAGTAGAACTATTTGAAAGACTTAAAAGGATTAGGAGGGGTGGCCTTATTAGAAGAAACATATCACTGGCAGTGGTCTTTGATGTTTCAGAAGTCCATTCTTTCTCTCTCTTCATATCTCCTTTTCCCTCTCCCTCTCTCTCCCTCTGTCTTTCTCTCTGCTTGCAGATCAAGATGTAGTTCTCAGCTACTGCTCCAGCACCTGCCTACATGCCACTATCCTCCCAGCCACAATGATAATGGACTAAACTTCTGAAACTGTAAGCAAGCCACAATTAAATGTGTTATCCAACTGATTGTAACCTGGTGAGACATATTTGATGTTTTGCATGAACAGTAATAGATAATAAAATTATATTGAGTCCTTATGTTTATAATAGCCAATAAATACCAATAAATAATATGGCAAGCTATCTGCATAATTCAAATCCAGACTTACAAAATGTTACATAGGAAATAAGAGAAAAGATACACATTTATTCAATCCCCACACTGATTTCTGAATGATATTTATGCTGTATCAATTTATTTTTAACCTATGAATGTTCTGAAGAATGCCTAGGTACCTGTGTCAACTGTCAACTGAGTAAGTACAACACACACACACACACACACACACACACACACACACACTTGCTGTCAAGTGCAATCATGAGCAAACCCAAGGGTTGTCCTCAAAGCCCCCACACAGACCAAGCTTATCAAGATTGTTAATTGTAGGTGACAGTGTGCATAACCCTTGTAACTTAAGAATACAACCTCAGCTCCCCACTTGGAGAGGTGAATGTATGCCTTCTCCTGTCCCTCATAGTTCCCCCTCAGAGGGAGGACCTTGACTGGGGCATATTATCCTGTCCCACCTACTGAATCCCCAAAGTTCTAGGGACAGTCCCAAACCATTCAGTACTGCATCTGCCATCATTGGAGCCTTGACCCAGACCCCATCAGGAGAAAAAACCCAGAGACCTTGGGGCAACAACCTCACACCTTAAACCATCCAACACTGCTTCTCCTGCCTTTGGAGACTTGGTTCTGCCTCACTGGGAGAAGAAGATCAACCACCTAAGCCACAGGCACTGTACACCAGTTGGTAAAAAAGAGATCCTCTGAATAACAGGTCCCACCTGCACCCACTGGATGAAGAGATGGATAGATAATGGTAGAAGAACACATTCAACAACATAAAAAGTAATATGGCATCACCAGAGTCTAAGGGTTCTACATCATTAAAACTAAACATCTTAGTGCAGATGAAGCAGAAGAAAGTGACCTTAAAAATAATTTTATGAAGATGATAGAGCACCTTAAAGAGGAAATGAGAAACTCCCTTAAAAAAATGGAAAAAAAAAAACAAAACAAAAAGACAAAGCAAAAGTGGGAAAAATGGAGAAAAAGAGCAAATAAATGGAGAAAAAGTAAGGAAAGCCAAGAATAAAACAAGCAAACACATGAAGGAAACAATTCAAACAGTTCAAGATTATAAAACTAAAATAGAGGCAATAAAGAAAACATAAACTGAGGGAATGCTGGAAATAAGAAAAGCTCGGAAAAGAACTAGGAACTACAGATGTGAGGATAATCAACAGAATGTAAGAGATGGAAGAAAGAATCTCAGGTGTTGAAGATATACTAGAGGAAATAGATTCATCGACCAAAGAAAAATCTTAAATACAACAAATCCTCAACACAAAGAAATTCAGAAAATATGGGACACCCAGAAAAGACCAAACCTAAGAATAATAGGTGTAGAAGAAGGCAATATGTCTTCTTATATGTCTTCTTCTATACCTATTGAGCTTAAAGGCACAAAAGACATATTCAACAATAACATAGAAGAAAACTTTCCCAAACTAAAGAAGGACATGCCTATGAATGTACAAGAAGCTTATTGAACACCAAATAGACTAGACCAAATAAATAAGTAAATAAATAAATAATGCCCCCCTCATCACATAATAATCAAAACACCAAACATAAGGAATAAATAAAAACTATTAAGAACAGCAAAGGAAAAAAGACCAAGTAACTTATAAAGGCAAACCTATCAGAATTACACTCGACTTTTCTATGGAAACTGAAGGCCAGAAGGTTCTGTGTAGATATTCTACCAACACTAAGAAATCATGGATGCAAACACAGACTACTATACCAGCAAAACTCTCAAACACTGTAGGTGGAGAAACCAAGATATTCTGTGACAAAACCAGATTTACATAATACATATCCATAAATCCAGCTGTACAGAAAGTCCTGCAAGGAAACTCCAACCCAAGGGTTTTAGCTACACTCAAAAACACAGGCAGTATTACCAAAGAAAAAGAAAAAAAAGGAAAATCCCAAAAGAACAGAAATCAACATTCAATGGTAATTATTGTCCCTTAGTATCAATGGTCTTAATTCACCTATAAAAAGACACAGGCTAACAGAGGGATACTAAGACAGAATCCATCCTTCTGCTGCATGCAATAAACCTCAACTTCAAAGACAGATGTTACATCAGAGTAAAGGATGGGAAATTTTTTCCAATCAAATGAACCTAAGAAACAAGCTGATGAAGCTACCCTAAATTCTAACAAATTTGATTCAAACTAAAATTAATCAAAAGAGATGATGAAGGCCATTTCATAATTATCACAGGAAAAATCCATACAGATAAAGTCTCAATTCTGATCTTCTATGCTTCCAAAACAAAGGCATCCACATCTGTAACAGAAACATTACTGAAACTTAAGTCACACACAAAAAAACTACACACTTATAGTGGAAGGTTACAACAGCTCACACTCATCACTGGACAAGACTACCAGGCAGAATCTTAACAAAGAAGTAAAGAAACTAATAAAATTTATGACTATATTGTGTTTAACAGAGATTATAGAGCGTTTCATCCAAACACAGAAGAATATACCTTCTTCTCAGCACCACATGGAACCTTCTCTAAAATAGTCCACATACTAAGCAACAAAGCAAATCTCAACAAATACAGAAAAAAATGAACTAACCACTTGTATCTTATGGGATCACCATAGGTTAAAGTTAGAATTCAACAACAACACAACTTGCAGAAAGACTACAAACTCACGAAAATTAAACAATATTCACTTGCATCACTCTTTGGTCAATGTAATCACCATTTAAATCCCAGCACAAGTCTTCAAAGACCTTGACAGAACAATACTCAACTTTATATGGAAAAACAAAATACCCAGGATAGCCAAAACAACTCTGTACAACAAAGGAACTTCCAGAGACAGCATTATCCCTGACTCAAGCACTACTACAGAGATATATAGCCTCAAAACAGCTTGGTACTGGCACAAAAACAGACATGTAGACCAAAGGAATCAAATTGAAAACCCTGTCATTAATCTACACACCTACAGAAACCAGAGCTTTGACAAAGAGTTAAAATTATACAATGGAAAAAAGAAAGCATCTTCAACAAATGGTGCTGGCAATACTAGATGCTGAAGTGTAGAAGATTGCAGACAGATTCATATGTATCACCATGCAGAAAATATAAGTTCAAATGGATCAAAAACTTCAAGATAAATACAGCCACACTGAACATCTTAGAAGAGAAAGTAGGAAGTAACCTTGGATGAATTGGCATAGAATACAACTTCCTGAACATAACTCTAGTAGCACAGACACTGAGATCGACAATTAATAAATGGGACCTCCTGAAACTGAGAAGCTTCTCTAAGCCGAAGGACATAGTCATTATGACAAAATTGCAACCCACAGAATGGGAAAAGATCTTCATCAATCATACTTTTGACAGAGGGCTGATTGCCAAAATATACAAAGAACTAAAGAAGCTAGAAACCAAAACATTAAATAATTTGATTAAAAATGAGGTAAAGATCTAAATAGGTAATTCTCTGCAGAGGAATCTCAAAAGGCCAAAAAAACACTTAAAGAGTTGTTGAACATCCTTAGCCAACAGGGAAATGCAAATCAAAATAACTCTTCCCTACCATCATGCTCTTGTCAGAATAGCTAAAATGAAAAACACCAATGACAGTTTATGCTAGAGAGGATGTGAAGAAAAGGGAACACTTATTCAATGCTGGTGGGAAAGCAAACATGTACAGCCACTTTGGAAATCAGTATGGAATTTTCTCAGGAAAGTGGGAATCAGTTTATCTCAAGATCCAGCAATTCCACTCCTAGGCATATACCCAAAGGACACATATTTATGGTAATAAAGATTTCTATTCAACTATGTTCATAGCAGCATTCTTTGTAATAGCCAGAAAAAGGAAGCAACCTAGATGTTCCCCAACCCAAGAATGGATAAGGAAAATATGGTATGTACACCATGGAATACTACTCTGCAGTAAATAATGGAATCTTGAAATTCACAGGCAAATGGATAAAACTAGAAGAAACCATCCTGAATGACGTAACCCAGTCACAGAAAGAAAAACATGGTATGTATTCACTCTTAAGTGGAAATTAGACATAGAGCAAAGGATAACCAGCCTACAATCCATAAGTTCAGAGAAGCTAGGAAACAAGGAAGACCCTAAAAGAGACATACATGGACCTCCAAGAAGGGGAAAGGAACAAGCCCTACTGAGTAAATTTGGAGTACAGGCAGAGAGGGAGGGAGGTAGGAGAAAGAGTTGGGGAGAAGAAGAGAAGAACAGAGCATGAGGGACCAGGAGTGTCGAGAGTGGAAAGAACAGAAAGGAGGGCAAGAAAAGACATACCTTAACAGAGGGAGCCATTTTTGATCTGGAGAAACCAGGCACTAGGAAAATCTTTGGACATCCATAGGATGACCCCAATCTAAGCAATAGTGGAGAGACTACTTTAAATGCCCCTTACGTATAATGAGATTGATGACTACCTTGAATGACATCACAGAGCCTTGACCTAATAGCTGATGATACACATAGAAGCCGAGATACACATGGAAGCACTGAGTCAAATTCCTTCCTGGAATCCAGTTGTAGAGAGGGAGAGGTGATTAGCAAAGGAGTCAAGACCATGCTATGGAAATAAATCCACAGAAACATCAGACCTGCGCAAGTAGGAGTTCACATGCAGGGAAAATCCATAGAAACATATGACCTGTGCAAGTGGTAGCTCACAGACCCAAGTGGGATAGCTGGGGAACCAGCATAAGACAGAACCATGCAACCTGAATGTAGATGTGAGTTGAGGTGCTTGGGCAGTCTATGGGGCCTCTGGAAGTGGGAATAGTATTTATCTCTTGATTTAATTTTGGTAAGTGATAGTTATCCAGAAATTTGTCCATTTCCTTTGAATTTTCAATTTTTGTGGAATACAGATTTTCAAAGTATGACCTGAAAATTGTCTGGATTTCCTCTGTGTCCATTCTTCTGTTCCCTTTTCATTTCTGAGTTTGTTAATTTGAATGTTCTCTCTCTGCTTTTTCGTTAATTTGGATAAAGGTTTGTCTATCTTGTTGATTTTCTCAAAAAACCAACTCTTCGTTGCATTGATTTTTTTTTTTGTATTGTTTTCCTGGTTTCTATTTTGTTGATTTCAGCCCTCAAGTTGATTATTTCCTGGCATCTACTCTTACTGGGTGAATTCGCTTCCCTCTGTTCTAAGGTTTTCAGTTGGGCTGTTAATTCTCTTATGTGACTATCCTCTGTTTTCTTCATATGGGCACTTAGTGCAGTGAACTTCCCTAGTAGCACTGCTTTCAAGGTGTCCCATAAGTTTGGGTATGTTGTGTCCTCATTCTCGTTGAATATTCTTTCTTTATTTCTTCTTTGACCCAGGAGTGGGGCAATTGCTCATTGTTCAGTTTCCACGAGTTTGCAGATTTTCTGCTATTTGTCTTGTTGTTGAATTCCAATTTTAAAGCATGGGGGTCCGATAAGATACAGGGGACTATTCCTATTCTCTTGTATCTGTTGAGGTTTGTTATCTCACCTAGTATGTGGTCGATTTTAGAGATGGTTCCATGTG
The DNA here is from genome assembly GCF_943737965.1 of Phodopus roborovskii. Classification (NCBI taxonomy): domain Eukaryota; kingdom Metazoa; phylum Chordata; class Mammalia; order Rodentia; family Cricetidae; genus Phodopus; species Phodopus roborovskii. The sequence continues at coordinate 1,973,640 of NW_026126545.1, read as the reverse complement.
GAGCAGAGAAGAAGGTATATTCTTTTGTCTTTGGATGGAATGTTCTATAGATGTCTGTTAACCCCAGGTGAGACATAACTTCTGTTAATTCTTTTGTTCCTTTGTTGAGTTTCTGATTTGTGGTCCTGTCTAATGTTGAGAGTGGTGTATTGAAGTTTCCCACTATAAGTGTATGAGGTTTTATATGAGCTTTGAGTTTTAGTAGTGTTTCTTTTACAAATGTGGATGACTTTGTATTAGGGGCATAGATGTTCAGAACTGAGACTTTGTGAAGATGGATTTCTCCTGCGATGAATATGAAATGACCGTCTTCATCTCTTTTGACTAATTTTGGTTTGAAGTCTAACTTGTTAGATATTAGGATAGCTATGCCTGCTTGCTTCTTATTTCCATTTGATTGGAAAATCTTTTCCCAACCCTTTACCCTGAGGTAATGTCAATCTTTGAAGCCTAGATGTGTTTCTTGTATGCAGCAGAAGGATGGATTCTGTCTTTGTATCCATTCTGTTAGCCTGTGTCTTTTTATAGGTGAGTTAAGACCATTAATGTTGAGGGTGAGTAAGGACCATTGATTGTTGATGCTTGTTTGATTTAGGTTTGTTGTTGGCAGTGGTACTGTGAATATATTAGTTCTGCTTTACCCTTGGTTTCTGGTGTAGTTGGATTATCTGTTGCCTACATTTTTGTGGGCGTAGTTACCTTCCTTGGGTTGGAGTTTTCCTTCCAATACTTTCTGTAGGGCTGGATTTGTAGATACATATTGGGAAAATCTGATTTTGTCATTAAATATCTTGTTTTCTCCATTTATAGTGATTGAGAGTTTTGCTGGATATAGTAGCCTAGGCTGGCATCCGTGTTTTCTTAATACTTTTAGAACATCTATCCAGGACCTTCTGGCCTTGAGGGTTTCCATGGAGAAGTCAGGTGTAATTTTGATAGGTCTGCCTTTATATGTTACCTATCCTTTTTCCTTCGCTGCTCTTAATATTCTTTCTTTGTTCTGTATGCTAGGTGTTTCGATTATTATATGTCGAGGGGTCTTTTTTCTTTGGTCCAGCCTATATGGGGTTCGGTATGCTTCTTGTACTTTCCTGGGCATGTCCTTCTTCAGATTTGGAAAGTTTTCCTCGATGATTTTATTGAATATGTTTTTGGCGCCTTTGAGCTGGGCTTCCTCACCTTCCTCTATGCCTATTATTCTTAGGTTTGGCCTTTTCATGGTGTCCCACATTTCCTGGATGTTTTGTGTTAAGGATTTGTTGGATTTATGATTTTCTTTGGTCGATGAATCTATTTCTTCTAGTTTATCTTCTGTGCCTGAGATTCTCTCTTCCATCTCTTGAATTCTGTTGGTTATGCTTGTGTCCATAGTTGCCGTTTTTTTGCCCAATTTTTCTATTTCCAGCTTTCCTTCAGTTTGTGTTGCCTTTATTTTCTCTATTTCAGTTTTAAGTCTTGAACTGTTTCCTTCACCTGCTTAATTTTTTTTCCTTGGCTTTTTGTACTTTCCTTAAGGAATTTGTTCATTTCTTCCACTTTTTTGTTTGTTTTTTCCTCCATTTCTTTAAGGGATTTTCTCACATCTTCTTTGAGGGCCTCTATCATTTTTATGATGTTAATTTTTAAGTCATTCCCTTCTGCTTCCTCTGCTTTGTTGTTGTGTTCCATTCTAGTTGGTGTATATTCCCTAGATTCTGGTAGTGTCATGCTTGTCTTTCTGTTGTTAGGTGTTCTCTTGTATTGCCTTCTTCCCATAGCTTGTTCCAGTAGGTGTTGGTGGGGTCTCCCCTTCTCTCTATGGTACTTCCCTGGTGGGCTTATGTGGGTCAGAGATTCAATATCTGTAGCTCTGTGTGGTCCAAGGTCTCTAGGAGGTTTCTCCAGGGATGGGGTCAAGGATGAGGATCCAGTAGAAGATGCCAGCAGGAACTCACAGTTGGTCCGCAGAGATAGGCGGATCTCTGGGAGGGGCCCGGGGCTCCAGCAGGGGACTGGAGGTAGGGTCAGAGACCAAGCAGGTGGAAATTACGGGTGGTCCTGAGTGGATAGTCAGTTCTCCTTTGTTCAGAGTTGCTCCGAGAAGGCTCCGAAGTAGGGTGGACTGTTGGCTCCACCCTCTGTCCCAGTGCTCAACCAGAGAGGCAGGACCGTGGGTAGGGTAAGGCACAGGGTAGGGGGCAGGCTTGTGGTGGGGATGGGTGGGGGTGTATCAGAGCTCCAAGGGTGCTCTTGATGGGGAAAGGAGACAGGAGCAGCAGGATCAGGGGCCAACCCAGAGAGTTTGGGCGTGGGGGGGTGAGGTTGTAGGGGACAGGCAGCCCCGATTGGGCCCAGACTCACCTCTGGCCAATAGCTGGTGGAAGAGGACAAGGGCTGAGCTGAAAGTTGGGAAAGTTTTGCAGGATAATCGGATCTCACTGGAAACTGGAACTCTCCAGTTGAGACCTCTTTCATTAGCAAGGCATGGATTTGGGGGTCAAGGATCTTGCCCGCAGGAACTCAGAGTGGATCTGCAGAGATAGCTCAATTTTGATTTTTATAAAGGACACAATTGATAGAAAGTCCAGTCCTTGATACATTTTACTCATCTCTTAAAGCCGTTCAGTAGAGAGCTTTAAAAATCTACTTTTTATTTCTCTACTTTTCATTTCTTCATGCTCTATCTTCTATTTACACCATGCACACACAACCCCAAAAATGACTGTAAGTAGTGAGGATTTGGAGAATGGGGAAGAAAAGTAGTAATAAGGGAGAGCTAATTAAAGTGAAAGACCTATAAAAATGGTATATTGAAATCAGTTGGAATATATAAAACAAAAATCATAACCCACAATACTGTTCAAGACAACTATGACCAAGCCAAGAAAATGAGTTTGATTATAATGGGATAGATCAAAAAGCTCCTTGCAACATATCCTCTGATCTCTGCATGTATATATGCCCAAAACACATGTGTATATGCATATAACATAATAAATAAAATGAAATATTAGAGGAAATACATGTTAGACAGTGCATTGCCAAAAGCCACAGTTTATTAAACAAAAATTCTATGTACAAGTGTGAGGATACCACATTGTAAGTTGTTATCCAAGGATCTTTAAAAGTATCCAGGTTCTTGTCACTATTCTTGATTGCCAACAAGAACTAGGTAATAAGAGCTGACTCAGAAAACACTACTCACCTTGGTTGTAAGATATAGAAAAATCAAGCAGGGATTATTCCTTGTTTGATAAATTTTGTAGTGCTGGTAGTTCCTGGGGAATATGTTCATGATCTTCCCCAGCTGTGAACCCTATGAATTGTGGTACCAACTTGCCAGGCAAGATGTGCAGAAGCATGCCATGACTGTTATGTGATAACCATTCTATTCGGATCATACTGTAGGTCAGACACTCTAAACGAATGAAAACTTGCCTGGTAATGTAAACCCAGTCAAGAAACAAATAATCAAAAGCATGGCTTTGGAGATCATCTGCTCTAGAATAGAAATCACTACTGTTCTTTAGATAATTAGCTTTCACCCAAACAGCATAGTAAATGTTTGTTTTTATATCTATAGACTATGCCCATTAAGACAAAATGCAGATTTGCAGCTACTCAAAGTATAAGGATGAAACAATTTAATACACAACCTCATGCAGTTCAGAAAACATCATGAAGTAATGTAAAAGTGGGGTGACAGGTAGAATGTATTTAAATTTTAATTGTCAGTGTATAACATGACCTTTGTAAATCTGACTTCATGGCACCTATGGGTTCCTTCACTGGGCCTGTACAATACTGGAACTGTCAACAACTAGTCTTAGATTAGGGAAGGACTTATGTGGATACACCCGTACCTGATGAACAGATGACTATTTATTGATTCTGGGGCATTTCCTTCAGTTGTATACCCATAAGTGAGATCATTGGTTTCCATTGTATAAAATTCTAAACCTGTGATCACAGGAGGTCTTGGTAAATTTCAGAGAGTCCCAAACAAAACAAAGAGATATGAATTTGCATAACAGACTTGTAAAGTATAGGACATGTTAACATGGGTGAAAGGGAGACCACAAACATTGGAGGGAAATAAGTAAAATATATTATGAACGTGCGTAAAATTGGCAATGGAAACTTTCTTATGTCCAAAGAAATTCAACAAACACTTATTGAATATGAACTATTAAACTAATTTTTGAAACATCATCACTATAAAAATAATTGCCTGGTTTTGAGGACTAGGTATTTTGTAAATAGATTTTGATTTCAAAGCTCACAGTACTTTTGTGTGATAAATAGTTATTATTGGTCAGGAAGGCAATTTTGTGCTTATGTGTCAAATATGTTGAAAGATTCAAAATTAACAGCCTATCTTCTATCCACAATAATTTATTATAACACAGTAAAGATAGAGGATTGGTAATACAGTGAATTCTGAATTGTAATTCAAGGCTATTTAGTTTTCAAAAATGAGTAGAGGTGATATCTGTATGGAGAATAAAAACTACATAAAGAAATGGGCAGCATTCAAGATAAATATGGAAGGCTAATGCTACCATTCTCATGTCTGAGTGATACAATTCTCATGGCTGAGTGATTTATATAACCAAGCTATACAAGCATTCTCTGTATTAACTATAACTGTACTAGGAAATGTGGTTCTGTTAATAGTTTATAGATTGAGAATTCTATTCAGACATTTTAAGATAGCTTTTTGTTTTTTGTTTGTTTGTATGTTTCTTTTCTTTGAGAGAGAGAGAGAGAGAGGGTTTTTCTGTGTAACCTTGGTTCTTGGTTTTCTTGGAACTCGATCTGTGAATTATGCTGGCCTTGAACTCACAGAGATCCACCTGCCTCTGCCTCCCAAGTGATGGAATTAAAAGTGTATACCACCAATGCCCTGATTTAATAGTAGTTCTTAACCATAGGCTGAATCAGAGCCATGTGGAATGTTTGTTAAATTACAGAATGCTTCGGCCCCATACTCAAAGATTTTGAGTCAGTAGATCTAGGCCGCTAAAGCAAATCTTGCACTTCAATCAAGTTCTTAGATGCTACTGGTGGTGATCTGGGATCACATTTTCCTAGATGCTTGTTAGAGAAATATAGCAGAAATTACACATTGTAAATATAGAGGAGGATTGGGTCATGAACACTGATGTGCCCACATGAAACTCAGCTATGTGCCCCTCCTCATCCACTTCTCTAGGTTTCCTATTTAGGGAGTGAGTTTAGTCATGCAGTTTAGTTTGCTTGTTGCTCTTCTCTTTGCCCTACCAACCTCTGGCATTGCCACTTCTTTTATTCTATGGCTGATATAAATCTTTGTCTTGATTAACAATTATGAATTTTGTAAAGTATGACAGAATCACTCCAATAAATTAACTGAGTCTAAGAGAGATATCTGAATATTGGTTTCTGTGAATTTCAGGAACAGCATTTTATGCCTCTGTCACACAGCTGGGTTTTATGACTAGTACAACTTGTATGTCTTAAGGATCAGAAATGAAAAGATTTTTACAAGTTCATTAGTTCAGAATTTACAGGATTTCCAAATTTCCACATATTGCACAATTACCAGGAGAAAAGGCATTGAGATGCATCTTTCATTACCAAGGCTATATAACAAAATCAGGCTATTAGTTTTTATTTAAAATATGGTTATCCTTAATTTCTGAAATCATTCTCTAATCAGACATGAAAAACTAAAATTTTCATTAGCAAAAGCAGACAGAGTCAAATTTTCAATTCTAATCAGATTGCTAACGTTAATAGAGGCTAAGTATCCATTGACATTAGGAAAAGCAGACATTGAAGAAAAGAAAAATAATATGTTCACTATTAATTTCAGAACTGAGATGGGACTGAGAGCCTCACTCAGGCAAGGCAGATGTGATGTTGCTGAGCCACATCCACAAACCTTCTACTTCCTCCCAATGCACATCCCTGATAAGTCCTGTTATGTAGGGACAGGTCAGATTTATGTTACCTGCTATGCACAGCAATGTCAAATAGCTTTTCATGAAAGAAGCTAAAATGCAGGTATTTTGGAGGTCGCTTCTGTTCTATGCCACTGAGCAAAGAATGTACAGCATTCTTTGAACACAAGTATGCTCTTAGCTAAGCAGAGTCCTGAAGTGACACGCCTTCCTTTACATAATAACCGAAAACACTTCTGAGTCTCAAGCATCCCAGACTTAACTAGATTACCCTAGGGCACTTGGAAAAGAAGTCCCTTATGCAGCAGGATATCTTAAAAGTAGAGCACAAATTTTACAGTCTTTTATACCAAGAGGGACCTCTGATTTGTGCCTGAGGTCCATTCAAATCTAAATTGACACAGCCCCCGATTTTACACTTTTAACAACCAAACCTTTTGAATACAATTTGCTTTTCTGATTTGCCTCTAAGGAACTCTCTCAAAATGAACCAAATGTTTAACAGGGCAAATTATGTTATTTGTGTAAGAGGATTTCTGAAAACCTCCAGCACTAGATATTGAAGAAAATCACAGAGAAGAAATTATGGTAGAATTCAAAGTTTTCTATCCAGAGCTTTGGACAAGAAGTACAGGGATATCTCTACTCCTAAGTGCTTTGCTCAAAGAGGAGTTAACTCACTGTAGGAAAGGGGTCAAGCTTTTACTGTTGCAAACAGACAAAGTTGAAAGCTACAAAGGCCTTGTAAGTAAGTGGTGGCCTCAAGCACTAACCAAAGAACAAACCCCTGTGAACTCTTTGGAGGGGTCAAGGGTCATGTGTTCACTCTTTTCACATCCTTTTGCATCAAGGAAAAAGCATGGTCCCAGACTTTATCTTCAAATGCAGGGTTGAAGTCATGTATGGCAAAGGTCCTGCTCCTCACACCTGGACAGATAACAAAGGTATATATTACTGTGGTCATCAAGTTGTTGCTCTCTTATGCATAGCACAGTTAGAGACCTCTATTTGTTCTATAATAGGAACAACACACCACTACATCTGAGCAAAAAGAATATTCTAAAGATAAAAGTGCACACCAGAGCTAAGTGTGAACTTACTTAGTGTCTGGAACCTAGGTGTTTGAATAATAAAAACATGCTTATGTCACCATCCTTTCTACTGATACTCAACATGACTCTAATGACAATAGATTCACATCTTAATGATTGCAGTTGTACAACATAGATGCTTAGGATTTTAGTTCTCTTTATTAGCCTTACCAAATAACAAAAACTATTCAGTCCAGTAATTTAGGGTAAATAAGGGGTTTCAGTTCTAATAGTAATGGCATTCTGGAGATAATAGGTTACAATGATAGCCCTACGTGTCTTTATTGTTGTTGTTTTGTTATTTTTTCATTTACTGTAACTTCCTAATCTAGAATTAAATAAGCCTCATACAAAATAAGGGAAAACCTCATAAATTCAGCATATGTATAATTATTATTAAAAATAATTACTAAAAACAAGTATTCTATTTTGCTTTATCTTTTATTTAAATGACACAACAATAGTGCCAATTGTTATTATGGAGAGAAATGTGAAAGATCTCTTCTTGAAAAATTATATCCCGTGCCACCAATCCCCCAGAGAGATCTGGAGGCTGGCCAAACCATTCACCATCTTCTACCATCCCAGTCTTGTACTCACACCAACTGGAAGAGTTGAGTGTCAGGCCTTCTTTTGCCAACCTTGCCCTGTTGGAGTCCCCTTTCCCGCAGCTCCCAGTCCCATCCAGGCACTGAATCCCCTGGAGAGACTTAGAAGCATAGAGAGCCATCCAGCAGGTGCTGCTATTGGAGTCTTGGACCCATCTGCACCCACCAGGAGACAGGCTTGGATGTATACCCACCAGGGGAGGGAGAGACCCCTTCTGTACTCACTGGAAGAAAAGATAAGAAGACAACAGTATAAGAACACATTCAACAACAGAAAGACCAATATGAGAACACCAGAGTCTAGGGATTCTACACCAGTAAGACCCGAGCATCTCAACACAAATGAAACAATAGAAACATCCTTAAAAACAACTTTATGAAGATGATAGAGACCCTCAAAGAGGAAATGATAAAATCCCTTGAAGAAATGGAAGAAAAACCACAAACATAAAACTTGGAAGAAATGGAGGAAAAGACCAACCAAAAAACATGTAAGAAATCAACAAATCTCTCAAAGAAAGCAAGGAAAGGCAAGAAAAAACATTCAAACATATGACAGAAACAATTCAAATAGTTCAAGACCTGAAAACCAAAATAGAGACAATAAAGAAAACACAAACTGAGGGAATGCTGAAAATAGAAAAGCTGGGTAAATGATCAGAAAGTACAGGTGCAAGCATAACCAACAGAGTATAAGAGATGGAAGAGAGAATCTCAGGTGCTGATGATACACTAGAAGAAATAGATTCAACAACCAAAGAAACTCTTAAGTCTAACAAATACTTAATACAAAATATCCAGGAAATATGGGACACCATGAAAAGACCAAACCTAAGAATAATAGGTATAGAAGAAGGCAAAGAAGCCCAGCTCAAAGACACAAAAAATATATTCAACAAAGTCATACAACAAACCTTTCCCACCTTAAAGAAGTACATGCTAATGAACGTACAAGAAGCTTACAAAACACTAAATAGACTGGATGAAAAAAAAAAGTTCCCTTGCCACGTAATAATCAAAACACCAAACATAATAAACAAAGAATATTAAGAGCAGCAAAGGAAAAAGGTCAAGCAACATATAAAGGCAAACCAATCAGAATTACACCTTACTTCTCCAGAAAAGCCAGAAAGAAAGTCCTGGTGAAGATGTTCTAGAAACACTAAGAGATCAAAGAAACCAGCCAAGACTTCTACGAGCAAAGCTTTAAATCACTATAGATGGAGAAAACAAGCTAATCCATGACAAAAAAAAAAAAAAAAAAAAAAAAAAGTTTAAACAATACATATCCACATATCTAGTACAGAAAGTACTAGAAGGAAAACTAACTACACCAATAACATATGGCAATAGATAATACCATATTACCAAAAGCCAAAACAAAGGAACACTTTGAAAGTTGTTCTAAGAAGAAAGTTGATAGCACTGTCTACTTAAAAAAATGGGAGAATAGTCACACTAGAGAATTAGCAGCACACCTGAAAGCTCTAGAACAAAAAGAAACTAACTCACCCAGGAGTAGACACTAAGAAATAATCAAATCTAAGGCTGAAATAAATAAAGTAGCAACAAAGAAAGTGATACAAAGAATCAATGAAACAAAGAGTTGATTCTTGGAAAAAAAATCAACAAGACAGAAAAGCCAGTATCCAGACTAACCAAAAGGCAGAGAGAGAGCATGCAAAAGAACAAAATCAGAAACAAAAAGGAGGAAATAACAATGAACACTGAGGAAATCCGGAGAATCACTAGAACATAATTTGAAATCCTGTACTCCGCAAAATTCGAAAATTTAAAGGAAATGGACAATTTTCTGGATAGATATCACTTACCAAAATTGAATCAAGAAAGAAAAGCAATTCAAACAGACTAATAACCCCTAATGAATTAGAGCCAGTCATCAAAATATCTCCCAATTAAAAAAAAAAAAAAAAAAAAGGGGACAGACGGTTTCAGTGCAGAATTCAACCAGAAATTCAAAGAAGAACTAATACCAATACTCCTCAAACTGTTCTACACTATAGAAGCAGAAAGATCATTGTCAAACTCTTTCCATGAGGCTAGAATTACCTTGGTACCCAAACCACACAAAGACACAACTAAGAAAGAGAACTCTATAGTTCTACCCCCTGAATCTTGATGCAAAAACACTCAATAAAATACTGGCAAACTGATTCCAAGAAAATATCATAAAAATCATTCACCATGATCAAGTAGGTTTCATCCCAGGGATGCAGGGATGCTTCAACATACAAAAATTCATCAATATAATCCACAATATAAACATTTGGGGAAAAAACAAACACATGATAATCTTACTAGACGCTGTAAAAGCTTTAGACAAAATGCAACATCCCTTCATGATAATGGTCTATGAGAGACCAGGGATAACACGAACATACCAAAACATGATAAAGGCAATATACAGCAACCCAAGAGACACCATCCAACTAAATGGAGATAAACTCAATGTGATCCCTCTAAAATTAGGATCAATATAAGGTTGTCCACTACCTCCATATCTCTTCTATATTGTATTTGAAGTCTTAGCTAGAACAATAAGACAACAAAAGAAGGTCAAGCTTATACAAATTGGAAACAAAGAAGTCCAACTTGTACAATTTGCAGATGATTGGCTTATGTAAATGACCTGAAAAATTTTATCAGGGAATTCCTACATCTGATAAACACCTTCAGCTAAATGTCAGGATACAAGATTGACTCAAAAAATTAGTAGTACTGCTATATATAGACAACAAATGGGCTGAGATGGAAATAAGAGAAATATCAGCATTTACAACAGTTACAATCAACATAAAATAAGAACTTTGAAGAAGATACCAGAAAATGGAAAGACTTGGTTAGGTAGGATCATCATAGTAAAATTGGCAATCTTACACAAAAGCAATCTACGGATTCAATGCAATCCCCATCAAAATCCCAGCATAATTCTTCACTGACCTTGAAAGGATAATATTCAACTTTATATGAAAAAGCAAAAGACCCAGAATAGCCAAAACAACCCTGTACAATAAAGAAATTTCAGGAGGTATCACCATCCCTGACTTCAAGCTCTATTATAGAGCTATAGTCCTGAAAACAGCTTGGTATTGGCACAAAAACAGACAGATAGACCCATGGAATTGAACTGAAAGCACTGTATTAATCCACACACCTACAAACACCTGATATGTGACCAAATAGCTAAAGTTATACAATGGCATAAAAAAAGTATCTTCAACAACTGGTGTTGGCATAACTAAACAAGAGGGACAGTGTTAGATGGTTTCATCAGGAGATTGTATGATCAAATTATAGTGTATGTAAACAATTAAGTTAAATTTTTAATGTAAATAATACTCTTATTTTTTTGAAATTATCAGCTAGGTATAAAATTTAAAATTCTAGAAATTTACAGTAATCAATAAAGTATTAGCTATTTGAAAACAAATGTTGTAATTCCATGTACATAATAATAATTTATTAGAAAAGTCCTTGTTTTAAATTAAATGCATTTTGTTACTAAAATACACAATAGTTTATTATTTTTCTTCATCCATTACATTACCATAAATTGACAAAACCTATCATAGCCAAATATGCCTAGTCTTAGGAAAGTCTAAGAAATGCACCCCAAAACATAAAAGATTTTACACAAACACTATCTACATCCCTTGTCCCTTATAAATGAAGTGTCCATTGCACATTTTCTTCTTTATCAAGCAACCATCAAGTATCCTCCACAAAATCATACACCCTCTTTTGATTAATGTGCTCTTTCTGTCACAAACACAGGACACATTCAATTTTAAAGGTCAGTAACAATAGAAAACACCTCTTAACTGTGAATATTTAAGAGCCCCAGGTGTACAGTACAGATAGGATACTCCAGAGAGTGGACTAAATGAGAGAAGAGGCATGTCTCTGAGAATATTGCATGGGATTGATTCATATTTTGAAAAAAGTTACTAAAAGTGAGTTCCAAATGTATTAAAAACATTGATTTAACATAAGCAAAGGAGTTTTGTTTATTGTCCTTTCAGAGTGATATATTTGAATCAAAACTAAGTAATGATTTCAAAATCTCAGCTTCTTGTGTTTGTTCTCTTATTTATATTATAATATACAGTGGGATTCTTTAAAAAATTCATTTTTTTATGAGAAATCCAGTTTTACACAGTATTTTGAGTATGTTTAATAGAAAACAAACTACTCAGTGCTAAATATATAAATAGTCAAATTGAACTGAAAGATGATGATCAATCGGTTTGTTTAATGTGAGAGAATTACATACAAGCTTTACAAAACTATAAGTTATATTAATTAGATGACTCTGAAGAGAAAGATGGAGAAATCTGCATTCTAAATCATGGCTAGTGAACTCTGTAGACTGAAGAATGTGATATTCTGTGATATTACAAAACTCAAAAATTTGTAGACTAATCCAACAATTTATATGACAAGAACATTGAAAGACATTATCTCTTAGACATTTAATGTATATAACATTTTAGTGTGGGAGATCATAATTTGTATTGCCCTACAATGTCAGACTTTATGGTATAATAATTCTGGAAAGGATTTAGGACTCTTGGGAAATATGCTGTTACACTGTTGCAATAAGCTAAGGTAATTAGACTTTTTCACTATGCTTAATGTATATCAATAATTAATTCAAATATGTTCTTTAACAAAGGAAATAGAAATCAGTTTATAACTATCAATGTTAAGATCTTTTCCACAATTATGTATTAATTTCTCATACATTAAATCTCACTATGTCTTATATGAATATAACCACTAAATGTTTTATAATATACACATTGTTTGTAAATGTTATAATTAACTAGTTAACTTGACCAAACTTATTAAAATTTGATATAGTGTGCAAACTGATATTTGATATTGCAAAAATGTGAACATAGAAAGAAAATATTAAATTAAAAATGGGCATCATTTTTTAATAGAACGAATGTATATACAAAAATATTGAGACAGAAAGAAAAGACCCATGGAAGACAAAATGTGCAAAGTGAGGGAATAGCAAATACAACAGAACTCTTGACTCTACTGATACTGTACTACAGGCACTATCTAATAGATAACATAATGCAACACTCTGCAGATGGTATTGAATGCTTTCCAAATTGCACAGGTGAGATCTTTTGGACTCAGACAGACAAGTTATTGGCAATGTAGAGAGAGAGAGAGACCCGTGTATAAAATAACCCATCTTACAATACTGTGTGAAGGCTAGAAAATATTGATGATATGCTGATATGATTAATAAGAAGTAGCATTATTAGAAGGTAAACAAAATTGACAGCCTTAACATTTGACATGATGACAGCTGAGAGAGCCATTGAAGCATTTTGTAAGAAGAGCAAGCAGGTTGTGTTGGAAGCTTTTCTGGAAAGATTGGTGAGTATAGTGAAATCTTCTGTTTTCTGGTTACTAAGGAAAGAACAAATATTTACATTAGTTCCATCAACAAAATAGAATTTCCAAAACACATTCGTTCACTGATTTTATTTATTTAGTCTAACCAGTGTTGATGTTATCTTCATATTTACTGCGAGGAAGCAAGCATACATGTGTCTTTCTTCTTTTCCTATTTATTTATTTGTTTGTTTGTTTTGTATTTTGATATATGGCTTCTCTGTGGCTTTGGAACCTGTCTTGGCACCAGCTCTGTAAACCAGGCTGGCCTCAAACTCACAGAGATCTGCCTGCTTCTGCCTCCAGAGTGCTGGGATTAAAGGCCATGTGCCACCAATGCTCAGCTTACACTTGTCATTCTAAATTTCTATAGGAAGAAGATGATAAAGCAGTAATCATGCTTCAGGATTAGCTCATTTCACCACTCAGTTTAGGAGCCAAGTTTGCAGACATGAAGATGTGAACTTGACTTGAAAATTCTAATAGCTTGTCTATAATGTTGATTAAATATAAATGTATTTATTAAATTAATAATTATATAATAGAAGAGGAAATGGAAAAGAAATCGAATAAAGATATTCAATAATAGGAAAAATACATGAAAATATTGAGCTGTATCAAATATGTTAAAACAACATTCCAAAACATTTTTAAAATATAAGTCAAACTTATTCATGGAGGACCCATGTGCTTTAAAATTCAAGGGCAGGTCAGTGACTGACCTGAATTCCTTTAAGGGAGGTTTCTACTCTGTTCTATACCCTTTCTCCTACTTGCTTTTATAAACTGAAACAGTCTTCTTTCAGATTTATGAATTCTGGATGCTTCATCTCAAAATCTCATCAAAAACTAACTTTCATTTATTTATTAAAATACTATTTTTCCTTTGATGTACAATCTTTTTGTAGTAATTTCTTAGTTCTTAGATGTTCTCAAAAACATAAATCTTTGAAAGGTTATGCCTTCTAATACAATGGAATTTAGTTGTTAATTTATTCTCAACTGTTTTTCTAAGTGAGAAAGCAATTTCCATTTATTTATTTTTAACGTTATCATTTTTTGTTTGTGTGTGCAATCAATGTGCATGCATATCTCTTTGCATGTTCACATGTTTGAGTGGCTGTGTGGAATTAAATGCATGCTTGTATGCTTGTATTTAGGGGCCCAAGGTGAACAACTAATATTTTCTTTGTGGCAAAGCTTTGTTTCCCACTGAACTTGGAGCACACTGCTTTTTTAAATCTTTCTAGCCAGCCTGCTAGGGTAGTTTGTCTTTACCTCCCAAGGTATTATTGAAGACTGCCATGTCTGTCTTAGTGTTATATGGGTTCTAGTGATATAAACTCTAGTTCTCATGTTTGCATGGCAAGCATTTTTCCTGATAAGCCATTTTGACAGGCTTGAGAATACTGTATAATGTTTTTTTAGATGCTGTATATAACAATGTCCTGATTTGACTTGAATAAATACTGTGAACTAAATAAATAAATTTTTGATCCTTAAATGAACTCTATGTGCTATTTAGTACTGGCCAGAGCATTTGTTTTGCAAAAGACTCGAAACAAACATATGAGTGAAAATTATCTTTGTAAATTGTTTCTTCTAAAATGAACAAGATGTTAAGGTCTGAGAGAAATGCCTCCATGTCCATGCATGCACCTACTTTTTCTGGAAGAGTCTTCACTGTTTAAAGCATCAGTAAATCTGTTGGGAGAATCTAAAGAAACACTTAAAAAGTTCTTCCTGGCTGTCTTAAAAAGGATAATGAGTTACTTCCTCACGGATGCTAAGCAAAAGCTGAAGAGACACAATTGTTACATAGTGTTAATGTGAAAATAAATACATTCTTAGCAACTGTCAATGACACAAGTAGTGCAAAGAATGGAAGGAATGTTGATGCATCCAGAAAAATAGCATAAAGGCAATATAAGTAGAAATCTGTAAAGTAAGTGAATGTAATAAGATAGAATAACTAAATATAATATCTGAAAATAGTAACTTGAGTGTAATGCAATGAGTAAATAAATTGAAAAACACAACACAACGTCATAATAACTGTAAATGGATGAAGAAGCAATCGGAACTAGAGTGAAATAGTTGTACTTATAAATTCAGCCATACTGTGTTACGGGACTTATAAATGACTAGGTGATATATTCTCACAACAAACTCTCAGATAACCTTTGTGCACAATGTTCTCTGAAGGGCTTGAATGATATTATTTAAAATAGGAATCCATGTACTAATATCTTTACATATTTCTTGAGCAACAACAATATGCAGATAGTGTGGGACAATAATAACTCATTTTCATCAAAAGTAGGAAATAAATACAAATTTGTAGTATAGAATATAGAATCCGTCTTATTCCCATGGCTGAGAAAGTTTGCAAAATCTATCTTCTAGAGAAATCTGGGTAAAATGAGATTAAGCTGATTCATTGTGATTCAGTGAATGATAAATAAAGGTCAACAGAGCAGGGGGAGGGGAATCAACAATCACTCACAAAGGGAGGAAGAGAAAGGCTGAAAACTGAGGAAGACAATGACAAAAGACAATGATGGTTGTTTAGTAATGCAAAACCCAGGGATAGGAGGGGTAATAGTAACCATCCAAAAGATAATCCAGGGAGTTCTACTGAAAGAAAACTATCTCACCCACATGGCAGTAAACATTTTAAAAGAGGGAACTATGCATTTGTGCAGGCTCCTAGGTGGGTGACAAAAGGCAGTTAGGATAGATAGGTCACTGGAACTGGGTTTCACAAGCAATTTACGAAGTTAGATAAGGGGCAAGGACCTTTAGCCTATTTACTGGCAGAGGACAGGGTCTGGAAATTGAGGTTTTTAGCGCTTTTTAGATAATATTTCTAAACTTTTAACTTCCTGGGGTCATTAGAGAGTTAGGCTGTATTTTCCATCTTTTAATATATTACAAAATTAAGCTCTAAATAGTTATTATGCTAATGAAAAAGAATAAATAACAAGAAATTGATTTAATATATGTGAATAACATATGTGAATAAATTTAATGTGCATGAATACCTTTAAATTTCTAATGGATCTCTTATACAACAAATGCTTACATGTGAATATCTATGGGAAAAATTGAATTAAAATATAAGACAAATTATAAATAGTTTGTATTATATTTTCAACATGTATGTCTGGTTAATTAATGTTAACCACAAATTTTTAAAATATTCATGACATTATCAAGCTTTTATTAGATAAACAGAAATATATTAGTAATATGAACAAAATTAATGACAATTTCATTGATATAAAGCAATTTCATAATTATGTAAAATTACAGCAATGCCATAGAAAAATAATGATTTAGGTCAAGCACTCATTAAAAGACAAAATATTGAAATAAAGGCCTCCAATTTGTTTTGAACAAAAGGCATTGCTATTGCTATTCCATTACAGTATTTGTTGAAGAGTAAAATACTTTAACACTATGTGGAATTATAAATTTTATTTAATTGAAAAATCTACAATTTCATGGATTCAGGAATTACATTTCCAATAATTCTTTAGAGATAATAACTCTATCACACAAAGCTACTTTGCCAAATTTCATCTCTACCCCCTCCCTTCACCAAGGGGAGATGAAATAACTATGATAATGTGGAACTTCATGTAGTACTATTGTACAGTTTTCTGAAGTGTTATGAAGCAATTGAATCATTTGATGATAGCTTTCAATAAAACCATATAAGAAGACACAGACAAAAATTGATGCAAACCTTCTCCAAGTAGAAAAACTAGGATGTTTTCCCAATCATGAATGCTTGGTTCCATATGAAGTTCATATGGTGAATATCATTGAAGATAATGTTCTCCCTCCTCTTCAGTGGTGGTACTGGTCAAAGCCAGAAAATGAAGCTGAATACAAATTTATCTATGAATAAAATATTACTTCTCACACATATTCTACCATTTCCCATCTTTACCACTTTCTGAAAATCTTAGTTCTTTTTATTTTATTTATTTTTCTTATTTTACATATCGATCCCAGTTCTTTCCTCTCCCTGCCTTCTTCCCTCCCTCTCTCCCTCCCTCCCTCCCATACTTCCCAATCACCCTCCCATCCCATACATGACCACCCCACTCCACAGGTAGGGTGATGCCTTCCAGGAAGGGTCAACAAAATCTGTCAAATCATTTGGAGTAGGGACTGGGCCCTCCCTCCTGCCTCTAAATTAAGGCAGTATCCCTCCGCAGGGAATGTGTTCTCAAAGTCCTTTTGAATACCAGGGATACATCCTGCCTGGTTCCACTGTCAGAGGTCCCTTAGATTGCCCAGGCCTTCAAACTGAGACCCATGTTCAGGGAGTCTGAGTCTGTCCAACGCTGACTCAGCTATCAGTTTGGAGGTCCATTAGCTCCCCCTTGTTCAGTTCAGCTGTCTTTGTGTTTCTATAGCCTGGTCTTGTTCCTACTGTCTTATCACTTCTTCTCTACATCTGGGTTCCAGTTTGACTCAGTGTTTAGCTATGAGTGTCTGCTTCTAGGTGAGGGCTTTATGATGGTAGAAAATGTTAGTTCTAATCCCCTTCTCTTAAGTTTGATGAATATTTACTTGTATGCAGCCTAAGTCTCAGAGGAGTTGCAAAGCTGATTGAAACCTTGTTAACAGATGTGTGACTTCTAATTTTTTTTCTACCACATATTGTTAGGCATTTATGATCCTCCTTACTAGTTTTCATATTTTAAAAATGTATCAGTAAGCAGGCTGGATGGTTCAGGTAAGAGCATGTGATAGTATTTACTACCAAAACTCACATGGCAGGTAACAATCATTTGTAACTCCAGTTATAAAGGAATTTGAGGTGCTTTTCTGGCCTTCTCACGCAATGCAGACTCATGGTGCATACACATACAGTCAAAATGCCCATAAACATAAAGTAAAAATAAGTAAGTCATTAAAATTCTGAAAACCCGAAGAAAGGGTCATCATATCGACTTTTCTAAATTATCACAGAGAGGGTCTTGTCCTGTAAAACCCATTTATTCCTTTTGTTGATGCCTTACATATCAAGGGGCAAGGGAAAAAGACAAAACTCCAGTGATTTTTATAGAGTCTACCACATGAGAAGAATGTTTGTGAATGGCTCTGAGAAATCTCTTATTTAATGTGCCATAATGAAAACAACGGGCAAGTTTGGATATGAATAACTGTTGTATACCCATGAGGGAAAGCATTGACTATGGGATGGTACTATACTGACCAGGCCTTCAAAGGCATGCTCAAGTAATTGTAGTAGCAGTAAGAGCCTAGGCTGCTTTGAAACAAGTCAGATATTCACAAACCCTATGGTATCCAATATATATCCAATATATATTCAATATAAAAACAGGTTTCTTGGGATAACTAACCTTTGAGCTAGCTCCCGTTCCTGAAATGTTGAGCTGTTCCCACTGACTTATACAATAATTATTCATTTTTCAGGAGGTGCTAGTAAAAAGGGATTACTCACAACCCAATCTGTGCTTGAAATGTGCTTTAAAAAATAATACTTGATATTCCATATGCAGCTTGATGTTTTACATACCTTTCTATCTAAAATATTTCTGTGTGTCAACTACTTAATAGCACTGATTAAAAATGTCTTCTAAATAATTAACTAAATAGCCTAATATTATTTCCTGAAATAAATCCTATATGAAATATACTAATGTAATTATAAACTTAATTTGATCTGCTAGATAATGGTATAACCGGCATTAGAATCAGCACATAGCAAAGTATTGTGGCTAACACATCTATTTCAGTATTGCCTAACTGATTCATCAATGCAAACATAGGTGCCAGTTATACTCACAGGATTTGACTCATTAAGTTCAGTAGAAGATAGATTTTTTTTCTCATCCAAATGTATACTATAAAGATTTCAAAGAACAAAATTCAGCAGTGGGAAAGGATTATTTGGATAGAGAAGCAATCAGATTATAACCTTGGATTTTTGTGTAGGGCAAAGAGAAGGTCATGATATAGCCTCTGATAAAATACAGTATTTTAACATGTATAGAGAGATTCCTTAGAATAATATATTGATTTCTACATGTGAACTTAGGTACTTATAACCTAAAACTGAAGTATTTATGCTTGTGAGAGATTTAAAAAATTATAGGTAAATGTTTACTCTTAAATGTTTCTGTGCTTGCTGAGAACAGGAACTGTGAACTCAGTCTTGTGGTAATGGAAAAACGTGGAGATTTTATCTCTACCTTCTTTTTCATGAGTAAAAGTCACAGGTAACATACAGTCATGAGAAGGAGCTTCAGAGGTACTCATCTGAAAAGTGCTATTTTTGCTGCTGAATGCCAATTCACAGGAAAAGAGATACTGCAGACCCTGAAGTGTTAATACTCCTCCCCAAGTAACTAACAGCCACTGAGTCTGATACAAAGGGGAATAGAGCTCAGTTTCAAATATGATTCCATCTAAAGATAATTAGAATGCTTAGTTTCAACCCTAAAACTCTTCCAGAATTCAAGTGAATTTGCTAGAGTGCTAATGGATTTGCCTCATTACAATTCTGGTATGAATTTGCTTTTGCTAAGTTATTTTGTATTCATTGAAGATGTAAAATTTCTACAACAAGTAGTGCTTAGTTTTTCTTTGTCTCAAGAACATCACATAACTTATAATTTTGTCAGTGACTATTTCCATACTTAGCCACACTGAGGTTAAGTCTCTGCAGACTGTAGTGAAGAACAGCTAGGAACTCATGAACATCAGAAGGGAAGAAAAGTATAAAAGTACATTGAAAGAAAGCCAGTCAATAAGTGAGGGATTAATTGCTATGTCATAGAAAGATGAAGGATAAACAACTGGATGAAAACGTTGTCCTTCCTGGGTTTTGTAAAATGTTAGCAAGCAGAATTCCTTCAGTGTATTTGCTTCGCTGTCTGTGCTTTTGTAAGTGGAGATTCTGAAATGTCCATTGCCGAGCAACTCTTCACAGTGGGCAAAAACAGAAGTTTTCATGCATTCAACACTAATCAAGATATTAAAGAATATCTTGAGTTGAACTTTAGTTTCACTGGATTTATATATTGGATGCATCAGTTAGCAAGGAGTTCAGATGCACCAGTGATAATTGCAAGAAATAAAATGCCTGTAGCATTTTCATTTGCAATCTGTTTTCTTTTTCCATTGTTGTTTGCATTATTGTGTAGTAGTTTTTTTTATTTACTTTTTTCTTATTTTACATATAGACCCCAGTTCCCTCTCCCCCCATCCCTCCTTTTCATGCCCCCCCAACACTTTCCCCATCCCATCCTCCCCCCCCAACTCCAAATGACTTGACAGATTTTGATGACCCCCTCCTGGAAGGCATCACCTTCCCCACCTTCCCTCACCTTCCCTGTGTAGTTTTTTTTTTTTTTTAACCACATCACTGATCCTCATCTGGTTTGTTCTGAACTAACACACTGAAGATTGCAAAAGAGTCATTTATCATGACAAATTCTTACCACCAGAAAGGTGAGGTGGTAATGTCCAAATCTAACTCTGAGAATTAAGAATAATGTGAAGGATATTCTTTATTTGATGTTCAGTTACCTCTTAAGAGCCACAGGAGACTGCTTCAAGGAGAAATGTTCAACTACTCGGCTCCTCTCTCATCTGCTTCTGGGGAGTACCAAGGCCTCTTCTGTTTGCTTAAGATCACTCACCGGATCCTCCTGACAGACTCTCTAAGACCCTTGTCTCTCTGAGAAGTCCATTACTTTCTTTTGCTGCTTGATTTCAAGAACCTTTCGACCCCTTTTCACGTGAGCTACAACCACCCCTTCCTCCCACCTGTCCTGCTCTGAGTTATTAATGTTTCTGTCCCGTTTCCCCCACCATGGCTCTTCTTCCATTTTATTTTCATTGATTAGAGAAGTGGAGAATTTTCCACTTATGTGAAGAAGGGAAAAGATAGGAGGGGAGAAAAAGGGGAGGGGTTAAAAAACAAACATCCTGTTTTATCTTGATGTAAGCATGTACTGTGTAGAAAGGGAAGAAAAAAAATGAGGTTTGTATCATGGAAGACTCAGCAGAGATAGGAACACATTTCTCTTGGTCTCCTTTTGGAACCTGATCTTTAAAGCAACACAAAAACCTTTTTGACATGCTATATCTTTCTTAACTAGACCATCTTTGGGAAGCATTTTAAGAGGTTTCAGCTGATTTTTCCGTAAACATACTTTCTGCAGACAAAAGTCTTTAATTGTGGGAAAATCAAATTGAGCAGAGGGGTGAATATTAAAGGCAAGAAAGGCTCAGAGAAATGTGAAGAAAATGGAAAAATAGCTGGGTGATAGTGGCACATGCCTATAATCCCAGTATTCAGGAGGCTGAGGCAGTTGGATCTCTGTGAATTTGAGACGCATCCTAGTTTACAGAGTGAGTCCAGGACAGCCAGAGCTGCATAGAGAAAACCTGTCTTGAAAAAACAATGTGGTCCTTGGGAGTCAATGATTAAATTAATGATTAATCTTCCAATCATCAAAATGTAATCCTAGAAATGA
The DNA here is from genome assembly GCF_943737965.1 of Phodopus roborovskii. NCBI lineage: Eukaryota > Metazoa > Chordata > Mammalia > Rodentia > Cricetidae > Phodopus > Phodopus roborovskii. The sequence goes on along the minus strand of NW_026126545.1, from coordinate 1,952,050 downwards.
TAGCAACCTTGAGTAAGGAAATAGGAAGCAATCAAACAAACTCTTGGGTTGCAAAGTCTATATAGGCACTTATTAGCCTTTTGAGATCACTTGTCATGGACTTTTGAAATAGGTGCCATTTGGTGTGTTCCTTTCCATGCTAATGGAAAAGATTTTTTTTTTTTAATTTTTTTCATTTGTAGAACTTTTCCATTAAGAACTGGCCAATCCAGTTAACCTGTCTCTGAACAGTTGCTTGAAATGCACACAACTTATTATCAGACAAAAATTAAATAAAACAAAACAAAAATCATTAATATAGAGGGATTATTGGTAAAAAAACAATTTATAACAAAAGCAAATAGGTTTTTTTTGTTGTTATGTACAGAAAATTTTCATTTGCTAAATTCTTTCTTTGAAGGAAGGTTAAGTCATATATGTAAAAGAATATAATGGGTATGGGCAAGAAAATAGAGTTTGAAAGCAGAGTGAATTACCAACAGAAATGCCTGGAAATAAAAAACAAACTAAAACACAACTGAAAAAAAATCAATGAAGGTTCCAGACCATGATTTTGGTCTATTATTATCTTTGTTCTTCTAATATTTGGAAAATAAAAACAATTTCACAGTTTTGAATGGCCTTATCCCATTAAAATGAATAAAGTGTGATTTCTTTTCATTGTCTGGAGAAAATTTATGATAGCCATATTTTCATCTTTGAATGAATGAATTGCTGAATACTAGATACTTCAAAATACTTAATTCAAAAAGACAAAGTAAAATAGATATATATATAATATATATATATAATATATATATTATATATATATTATATATATTATATATATCAGGTAACAAAGAGAATACAAGCAAGTAACAGATAGACATGTATGGAAAAGATCCAGTGGGCATTGATTAAGAGAGGATAGTAAATGCAGCTAGCTAGAGTTCAAATAGAGGTAATCCTATGTAGATCAGTGTGTCCTCTCTGGTGATACTTCCAAGTAAGAGGAAGTAGCAAAAAATAGACACAATGTAATCAAATCACATATACAAAACAATCAATGGAAGTCAACTGTGCAAATTGCTACTGTCAGTTGCAGTTCTCAATAAGGTGCTTACTCCATGTGTGAACTTCCCCTTGTTAAATGTCTTGTATCTTTGCTACTGCAGGTAATTTTATATCATAGTGTCTACAATAATGACCAGTGTTGGAAATACTTGATTATCTAACTGATATCAATTGCACAAGCTTTCACACATGAGTTGTTTCACATTTCTCATGTTTTCCCTTTACAGAGGCCAACATAGATCAATGGCCTTATAAGGTATTTTGAGAAAAACAGTCTTGAATCTTAAATGAAGTATAAAATGAACAATCTGATACCCAGAGCCAACTTCTCAGGGAGCTCAAATAACACATGGCAATTTAGCTTAAGTATAGTTCACACTATTTGAAAGAACAGATACACACCACAACAATTAGAAAAACAGGCCACACCAGTCAGAAGAACAGATAACCCTGCTGCACCCAAGGCCAAGCTAGCAACCAGAAGGCCAGGTCTCAACTAGAACACAGATTCTCTACTAGCCATACCAGGCATTAGAAATTGGGGCCACAAGTACTAGAAGGTCTAAAGAGAAACATAAACAAAGGGGGAAAAACTAAAACCACACATCCAACAAGGACAAGCTCTGGGGCCAACACCTACACCTATCATCATCTGAAAATCATATGCCTAAATGCCAGTGCAAGAATACAATGAACAATAGCTAGATGATATGTTGTGTGATATATCTATACTGTGTGAAGATATATTGCTGTGATTGGTGATAAGGAACTGAACAGTCAATAGCTAGGCAGGAGAGAATAGATAGGATTTCCAGCAAGAGAGGGAACTCTGGGAAGAAAACAGGTGTGCAAAACCCATCTAGACTTTAGGAAGAGATGAAAGAGTCCAGATAAACAGTACATAGTAGAAGTCACTGAGGTAATTGAGGCATGTGACATAAACTAGTTTAACAAAATCAAATAAATTTGTTATAAGAGCTGGTGAGACAACCCTAAACTAATGGCCGAGCTTTCTTAATTAAGAAGTCACCATGTCATTATTTGTGGGCCTAAAGTCCAAACAAGTCTGTTGACAAAACTCGTGCCCAACATGGGGTTCAAATATACAAATGCAGCGCATTAAAATGCTAATAAAAGTTCTGGACTATAAGCCTGGTATAGCATCCTAGTACCAGAGTCTCTCAGCTGGTCTGGTGATTGTGGTGTACAAAGGTTCTGCTCCTGACTACTGCCTGCATGCTTGAGCCAGCCATCACAGTGTCATTGGCTAAGCAGACTTCATGGAGGGCTGACTGGCCCTCTGGTCAGAGAACACTACAGATAAACAGAAAGCTAAGTCCAGATACAGAAAAATTTTTAAAAGTTACAGTGTGCCTAAAAAGGTAAAGTGCTGAAGAAAGAAAATAAAATGAATATACCGAGTCATAGGAAAAAAATACTTTCAAAATAATAAAGTTCTTATAGAAAGTAAATAATATAAAAAGTAAGCCATATAAAGATGGGAAATATTATAATAAATGGAAGTTTGGACCTTATATAATATTTTGTTGAATGTTTTGAATGCTCATGAACAGAGAATGATAGCTTCTGTGAGACACTGGATTGTGGAAGATGATGCTAAATTAAATCAGCCTATATACTTTAGTGATATCTTGGATTGAGAATGAAAGCTGGGCAATGTATTTCATTGTGAGAGAGACTGTGCATTTTTTTCCACAGTTTGACAAGGGGAGATCTCCTGAGGATCTTGGCTACAAACCTGAGTACAAAAGCCAAGACTATAGGACAGGACAACTGACATATATGCTGATCCCTGGACATGGGAACAGCTCAGAGATTGGATGAGACATGATAAATCTAGTTGGCTCCAGAGTCCTCATGACTTATTATTACATGAAATACATGAAATCTTTTCATATAATATGGATGGAGATTTATATTACAGTCCAAGCAGATTTAAAAGTTGACAGATTGCTTTTACCTGCTCAAGCATAAAACAGAAAATCATTTTTAACTGATTTGTGCATACTATACTTTTCATTCTTGTACTAATGTAGATATGTATGTTAGCTTTAAAAGTCTGTGTGTTTGCAGAACAAAAGAACAAGACACCAATAAAGAAAAGTAACTTAGGTGATACAGCCTCTTAGAATGCCTCTGCTTCAGTTTCCTCAAAAAATATACATCTAGAACAACCTCTCAGATATTAGCTAAGATTGATTAGACTTAAAGACTATTCTAGCCAGAACTTTAGATAAGCTATACACTTTTCTATCACACAGAGAACAACAGTAATACAGCTAGCTCTCCCAGGACTTTATCATTATCTCATTTTCTCAGGGTCACATAAGGATGCCATTGCCCCCAGACAACAGGAAACACACCAGAGAACACAATGCCTATGTTCTCCAAAGGTAGGATGGATAGATTTTGATCATTTGATGGGTTATGAATGTTTGTCAACATTTAGGGGGTTGGTTACAATTTGTTACTGGTCATGGTCAGGAGGAAAAAAAAAACTAAACAAATTAGATTAGATTCAGGGATTTCTTTCTGGAAAGAAAATAAAAAGAATTGATATAGAAATGATAGGATGAAAGGGTAGATTTGTTGGGCCTACAAAGGCTGGGACAAGATGCCTTGTGGAACTTTCTGAGCCAAGCTAAAATTTGGTGACCTGTAACTTCCATGTGGGAGTGACTCAGCAAGGCCGTATGTAAGACTGCTCCCTGCCTAGCTAACCACTAGCTTGGTGGAATATTATTGGCCCTTTCTCTTCATGTCAACTTACCCCATCCTAAGATTCTTACCCCCTACCTACCCCATATTAGTCCCTGCTTGATACAATACAATGAGATCCACTTTGACAGCCTCCTGGCTAAGCATGTATTTCTCCCCAGTAACTAGGGAGGCCTGAGTCTTGATAGCCACCATCCTGCTCAGTCCCTGGAGGAGACTGGCTTAACAGGCTCTTCCCCATCCCTACCTACCCAAGGATCCAGTATAGATTATTGGATCTACATTTAAAGTACAGAAGAAACTACTAATCTTGCATATTTTACATTGCATTTTTTGTATGTTGATACAAATTTAAGGTTATTTTTGTTATACTGTATAAATGTTTCTTTCCTTCTTTAAGGTAATTTTGTATATTGATACAATTTAAGGTTGATTTTTTATACTGAATATATGTTTCTATTATTGTGTGTGTAAGGCATTATACCTATAAATAATAATAATTTCTAGTCCTTGAAAGTGATTATTATAAACTATTTAGGATAATTAAGAAATACAGTTTATTAATTAGTCAACAAAAATAAAATCTGTGGCCATGTTAGGTATATCTTCAAAGTTAAACAGATATAGATTTTAGAGAGACAAATGGTCTTTAAACACTTTAGAGCCCTACTGGATATGGTATTTAAGATGTTTCAATAAGACAAGACTTTTCCTGACAGTGAAATGAATCTGCTCCTGGCAGTAACATCCTTTACTTCAAAGAATGATATTGAAGAACCTCCATATGGAGTTTGCTTTCATCGTGACAAAGTCATTAACTTGACTGCTTACAGTATGCTGTCCAAATTGAACTAGCAGGACACAAAGGAAAAAGATGGCTACACATTGCCAACACAAGTAAGGACTGTCCTGCAAAATTCGTACTGTCTGTCAGATATTCTAGACCAATAGGATGCCCCAATGTTCCAGAGGACCCTTTGTTGATTGTCCAGGCAGCTAGCTGTTTCTGTCATTTCTATAATTTTGATAGTTTTTTGCTCTGCACTGTTTACTCACTCAGGCCTCTGATGGGGTTGAAAATAAGACAGTTGTAGTTATAGTTTTCTATGTTACTAAATTCAGAAAGAAAAACAAAACTCACAAAAGGCATGTAAAGTTTAGAGACACAAGTTCTTCACTTAAGAAAATGTTTTAAGGTCTAAAAAGATAATTTTTGGATGGTAGTACAAGCTATGATTAAAAAATGGTCAAGATAGGATAATAATTTCTCCAAATCACCAAATATAAATGGACCAGACATTGTAAATATAGTTCATTAGTTTTCTTATTGTATATAGTTTTACTGTATTAGAGTTAAAACGTTTCCTTTTTATTTAGACAAAATTGTAGGAATGCTGTGTATTTGTGCAATATGTAATTCATTGATATAACAAAGAGATGAAAGCTCAAAAGCTAGGCAGGAGAAAATCATATAAGTTTTCTGGGGAGAGATAGGACTCTAAGAAGAGAGGTTGGCAACTAGATGCCAGGGAGAGACTGAAGAGATTAGACATAAGGCACAGGGTTGAGGTAATCAAGTTACATGGCAGAATGTAGAGTAACAAAAGCAGGATAATTTAAGTTATAAGAGCTACTGGGTCAAGCCTAGGCTAATGGCTAAGCTTTGTAATTAATAAGAAGTCTCTGAATCATTACTTCCAGGATTATGGTCCAGGAAAGTCCAATGAGAAAGTTTACTACAGCAAAAGATAGCACCATATCTCAGCAAGAACTGAATATCCCAAGGCAATTGAAGCACAAACAATGACATTAATAACACTTTGTGAAGATTATTGGAGTCTTTAAGATTAAATGTAAAACTCCTTTAAAGAACTCAGGAAAAGACAACCAAAACATTGGAGGAAATCAATAAACACTTATAGAATACCAAGAAAATCAAGGAAAAACTAAAAGTTGAAGAAAACTATTCAAGGCCAGAAAAGCAAAATAGAAAAATAAGGAAAACAAAAGTGAGGGAATTCTAGAAATGGAAAATCTGGGTAATCGGACAGGAACTAAAGATGAAGCATCACCAATACTATAAAGAAATGGAAGATAGAATCAAGTCTTGAAGATATGATATAAAACATAGACTCATTGGTCTAAGAAAATGTTGACTCTGTGAAACTCTCAACAAAAAAACATCCAGGAATTCTGGTACACTATGGAAAGATCAACATAAGAATGCTAGTAGCAGAAGGAGAATACTTCCAGGAAAAAGCCCCAAGAACATATTTAACAAAATCATAGAAGAAAAATTTCCTAGCTTAAAGAAGGATATGCCCACAAAGGTACAAGGGGCTTACAGAACACTAAATATGTTGAATCAGAAAATAAAATCCTTGTACCACATAATAATCAAAACACTACACATACAGAACACAGAAAGAATATTAAAATTGCAAGGAAAAAGGGCCAAGTAACATATAAACGCAGACTTATCATAATCAAAACAAACTTCTCATCACAGACAGTAAATGCCATAAGGGCTAGGATTCATGTCTTGTTGATTTTAGGAGACCGCAGATGCCAGCTCAGACAACTATACACAGCAACACTTTCAATCACCATAGATGGAGAAAACAAGATATTTCAGGACAAATCAAATTTAAAGACTATCATAAACAAATCTGCCCCTATGAAAGGCACTAGAGGAAAAACTCCAAACTAAAGAAATTAGCAACTCCCCCCCACAAAAAAAAAACATACACACACCTACCACTACCACCACCAAAAACAAAAAATAACAGGAATTTATAATCACTAGTCATTAATATTTATTAATATCACTGGACACAATTATCAAACAAAAAGAACAAGCTAAGAGAACAGAAAAACAAAACAAACTAACAAAAAAAAATAAATAAACAGTATGCAGGGGATCTGAGAAAGTCCCATGCTGGATTCCCAGCTATCAGTCTGGGGGCCCATTATCCCCTCCTTGTTCAGGTCAGGTGTCTCTATATGTTTCTGTAGCCTGACCTTGTCTTCCCTCTCTGCATCTGGATTCCAGTTAGTTCATCTCAGTGTTTAGTTGTGAGTGTCCACTTCTGTTTCCATCAGCTACTAGATGAGGGCTTTATTGTAGGTTGCTGAACATTTCTCTAAATTCAGTTTTCTCTTCAAGCCTATAATGGCTCCCTCTTTTATGCTCTCTCTCTCTCTCTCTCTCTCTCTCTCTCTCTCTCTCTCTCTCTCCCTCTCACTCTCTCTTCCTCTCTCTTTTCTCTCATCTATTCTTCCCCAGACTCAATCTTCCTAGTCCCACATGTTTTCCTCTTCCTTTCACTTTCTCCTAGTTCCCTCTCCACTCACTGCTCCCCCCCACCCTACTCCCAATATGCTCAGGAGAGCTTGTACCTTTCCCTTTCTGAGAGGGATCTTATATGAATCTCTTAGAATCCTTCTTGTATCCTAGTTTTCTGGTGGTGTGAATTATAGGCTGGTGATCCTTTGTTCTATGTCTAAAATTCATATCTGACTCACATCCCCTGAACATGAGTCTCAGTTAGAAGGCCTGGACAGTCTAAGGGACCTCAGACAGTGGAACCAGGATATATCACTGGTAAAGGACTCTGAGCTCCCATTCCCCATGGAGGGATACTTCCTTAACCTAGAGACAGGAGAGAGAAGCCCTAGTCCTTACTCCAAATGACTTGACAGATTTAGATGACCCCTCCTGGAATTTGTCACCCTATATGTAGAGTGGGGGGATGAGAGGGGTGGGTGGTCTGGGGGCATGGGAGGGTGGAAAAGAGGGAGGGAGAGGGAACTGGGATCGATATGTAGAATAATAATAATAATAAAATAAAAACCAGGATCCATATTTCTGCTGCATACAAGAAAGTGACCTTAGCATCAAAGATAGACATTACCTCAGAGTAAAGAGGTAGAAAAGATTTCCTAAGCAAATGCACTTAAGAAGCAAGCTGGTATAGCTATTCTAATATCTAACCTAATAGGCTTCAAACAAAATTATTAAAAAAAAGATACAGAGAAGGACATTTCATATTCATCAAACAAAAATCTACCATGATGATGTCTCAGTTCTGTATATCTATACCTCAAAGGCAAGGGCACCCACATTTTAAAAAGAAACATTACTAAAGCTTAAATCATTTATCAAACCCCACACACTAATAGTGGGAGCTTGCAACACCCCATGCTCGCTAAAGGACAGGTTGTTCAGACAGAAACTGAATAGAGAACTAATAGAACTAACAGAAGTTTTGACTCAAGTGGACCTAGCATATGTGTACGGAATGTTTCACTGTAACACTTCTTCTCGGCATCTCATGGAACCATTAGTCATAAGTCAAGTCTCAACAGAGAGGAAAATATCTTACCAGATCACCATGGATTAAAGCTGAATTTAAATAACAATAAAAGTTACAGAAAGCCTACAAACTCATGGAAACTGAACAACTCTCAACTGAATTACCACTAGGTCAAGAAAAATTAAAAAAAAAATAAATAAAAGACAACCTAGTATTCAATCAAAATGAATGAACAACATAACTAAACTTTTGGGACACAATGAAAGTAGTGCTGAGAGAAAAGTTCATAGCACTAAGTGCCTGCATAAAAAATTTGGAGAAGTCTCATACTAGCTACTTAACAGCACACCATAAAGCTGTAGGAAAAAAGAGAAGTAACCATAGTGTAGAGGATTAGATGGCAGGACATAATCAAACTGAGGAATGATACCATTGAAATAGAAACAAAGGGAACAATACAAAGAATTAAAAAGACAAAGAGTTGGTTCTTGGAGAAAATCAATGAGACAAACTCTTATCCAAACCAACTGAAAGATAGAAATATGTAAGTTAATAAAATCAGAAACATACGAGTGGACATAGCAACAGACACTGAGGAAATCCAGAGAATCTAGGTTTTATTTCAAAAATCTGTTCTTAACATAACTGTAAATCTAAAAGAAATACATTTCTTGAGAGATGCACTTAGAAAAATTAAATCAATATCAGATAGACAATTTAAGGAGATCTAGAATCCCTAAGCCATAAAACCAGTTTTTAAGTATCCCAACTAAAAAAGCTTATAGCCATATGGTTTCAGTGCAGATTTCTACCAGACTTTCAATGAAGTACTAATACCATACTCTTCAAATTTTTCCACAAAATAGAAACAGAAGGGACATTGCCCAGTTCTTTTTATGAGGCCACAGTCACTTTGAAACCCAAACCACACAGACTCAAAAAAAAAAAAAAAAAAAAAAAAAAAAAAAAAGAACAAGAATTATAGATCAGTTTTCCTCATGAGCATTAATGCAAAAATACTCAATAAAATAATTGCAAACTGAATCCAAGAACACAAGAAAAGATTATTCATTCTGATCAAGTGGGCTTCATCCAAGAAATTCAGGGATGGTTCAATGTACAAAAATTTGTTAATGTAATCGACCTATAAACAAACTAAAAGACAAAAACAAACAAAAAAGACAACAACCAAAAACAACACATAACCATCTCGTTAGAGCTAAAAAAACATTTGACAAAATCCAACACTGCTTCATGTTAAAAGTCTTGCAGGGATCAGGTATACAAGCAATTTGTAGCAAGCTGACAGCCAACATCAAATTAAATGGAGAGAAACTCAGATTGTCTACTCTCTCTATATCTATGCAATATAGTACTTCAAGTTCTAGCTAGAGCAATACGACTGTTGAAGGAATACAAGGGGATACATTGGAAAAAGAGAAGTCAAAGTACATCTATTTGCAGATGATATCATACTATATATAAACAAACCTCAAATTTATATCAGGGAATTCCTATATCTGATAAAGACATTTTGTGTGAAGTGAAATACAAGATTTTTTTGTTTTTGTGTTTTTTTTTTTAATTTAAATGAGATAGGAGCTGTTTGTTTCTTTTAAAATGTCATTCCCAGTTCCCTTTCCCTCCCATCCTCCTCTGCCCTCCACCAACACCCTATCCATCCCCTTTCTGCTCCCCAGGGAGGGTGAGGCCTTCCATGGGGAATATTTAAAGTCTATAACATCATTTGGAGCAGGGCCTAAGGCTTCCCTTCCTGTGTATACACTGAGAGAATATTCATCTGTGTAGAATGGGCTCCCAAAGTCCACTTGTATATAGGCTAGGCATAAATACTGATCCACTACAAGAGACCCCATAGATTGTCCAGGCCTCCTAACTGACACCCATTTTCAGAGGGTCTGGGTCAATCCTATGCTGGTTTTCTAGCTTTCAGCCTGATGTCCATGAGTTCTCTTTGTTCAGGTCAGCTGTTTCTGTGGGTTATTCCAGTCTGGTCATGACTCCTTTGCTCATCACTCCTCTGTCTTTTCAACAAGACTCAAGAAGTTCAATTCAGTTTTTCGCTGAGGGTGCCTGCTTCTGCTTTCATTAGCTACTGGTTGAAGGCTCTAGGTGGCATATAAGGTAGTTATCAATCTCATTATCAAGGAAGGGCATTTAAGGTAGCCTCTCCACTATAGCTTAGATTGTTAATTGAGTTCATCCTTGTAGGTCTATGGACATTTCCCAAGTGCCAGATTTCTCTTTAAACCTATAATGGCTCCCTCTATTATGATATCTCTTCTCTTGCTCTCTTCTGTTCTTCCCCTGACTCAATCTTCCTGCTCCCTCTTGTCCTCCTCTCCACTCCTTTTTACACCTTCTCTTTCTCCTGGCTCCCTTTCCCCTCTCTCCTGCCCCCAATTTTCTCATGAGATCTTGTCCCTTTCCACTTCACCAGGGGACCATGTATATCTCTCTTAGAGTCCTCCTTATTTCCTAACTTCTCTGGTGGTGAGGCATTGTAGGTGGCTCTATGTCTAAAATCCATATATGAGTGAAAAATAGCATGTTTGTCTCTTTGTGACTGGATTAGCTCACCTTGTATTGGTTTCTTCTAGTTCTCACCATTTTCCTGCAAAATTCAAGATTCCATTGGGTTTTGTTTGTTTTTTTCAGTCTAGTAGTACTCCATTGTGTAAATGTACCACATTTTCTTTATCCATTCTACAGTTAAGGGTCATCTAGGTTGCATCCAGGTTCTGGCTATTACAAATAATGCTGAGATGAACATAGTTGAACAGATGTCCTTATAGCATCAATGTGCACCTTTTGTGTATATGCCTGAGAGTGGAATTGCTGGGTCTTAGTCTAGACTGATTCCCATTTTCCTGAGTAACCACCATACTGATGTCCAAAGTGGCTGTATGAGTTTGCACTCCCACAAGCAGTGGAGGAATGTTCCCTGTTCTCCATATCCTCTGCTCCTCTGCTGAATACAAGATTAACCAAAAAAAAAAAAAAAAAAAAAAAAAAAAAAAAAATAGGCCTCTTAAATACTAATGATAAGCTGGCTGAGAAAGAAATAATGGAAAAATGCCCTCCACATTAGCCACAAGTAACATAAAATATCTTGGGGTAACTCTAATCAAGCAAGTAAAAAATATGTATGACAAGAACTTCAAGTCTTTAATGAAAGAAAATGGATAAGATATTAGAAAATGGAAAGATCTGCCATACTGATGGAATGGTAGGATAGAATTTTGTTGTGAAAATGGCTACCTTATCAAAAGACATCTACAGATTAAAATCAATACCAATCAAAATTCCAACACAATTCTTTACAGACATTAAAAGAACAATACTCAACATTGTAAATGAAAAAAGCAGGGTAGCTAATAAACAAAAAAATGTCCTGTACAATAAAAGAACTTCTTGAAGTATTACCATCCCTGATTTTAAGCTGTTATAGAGCAATTGTAATAAAAATGGAATGTTATTGCCATAAAAAAATAGGTGGATGAATGGAATTAAATAAAAACCCAGATGTAGGTCCACACACCTATGGAAACCTGATTTGTGACAAAGAAGCTGAAATTATACAATGTAAAAAAAGAAAGAATTTTTAGCAAATGGTGCTGGTCTAACTGGAATGTAGAAAGCAAATGGATTAATGTCTATCATCCTGCACAAAACACAAGTCCATCTGGATCAAAGAACTTTACACTGATTCTGATAGAAGACAAAGAAAGCAACAGCCATGAACACACTGACATAGGAGACAACTCTCTGAATAGAACACTGGTATCCTAGACTTTAAGATCAACAATTAATAAATGACTCTCATGGAACTGTAAAGCTTCTGTAAGGTATAGAACTCTATCAATAGGAGAAAATAGCCTACATAAAATATACTTACAATCCCCATATCTGACAGAGTGCTAACATCCAAAATATATAAAAACCTCAAGAAGCTAGACAACAAAAAAATCAAATAATCCAATTAATAAACAGAGTAAAGATCTACCCAGATAATTCTTAGCAGTAGAATCTCAAATGTCCACAAAACATTTAAAGATATTCAGCATCTTACCCATCAGGGAAATGCAAATCAAAACAACTCTGAGATTCCAACTTACACCTGTCACAATGGCTAAGATTAAAAAAATGAGTAATGGCTTGTGCAGAAAAGAGTGTGCAACAAGGGGAACACTCTTTATAGTTTGTGGGTATGTAAATTTATACAGCCATTTTGGAACCCAAAATGGCTATTTGTCAGAAATGGGAATTGATCTACCTCAAGACCCAACTATACCACTAGGACATATATCTAAAGAATGATCAATAATACCACAAAAACACTTTCTTCTTTATGTTTAAAGCTGCTTTACTTATAGCCAGAACCCACAAATAGCCCAGTTGTCCCTCAACAGAAGAATAGATAAAGAAAATGTGGTACATTTACACAATGGAGTGTTACTCAGCTGTTAAAAAAATGACATCATAAAATCAGAAGGCAAATGGGTGGAATTAGAAAAAAAAAATCATCCTGGATAAGGTAATCAAGATCTAGAATGACAAACATGGTATATGCTCACTCATAAATGGATATTAGTTGTAAAAAAAATAACCATGCTACAATCTACAGACCCAGAGAAACAGGTAATGCGGATCCAAAGTGGGGTTGAGTGTGGATCTCCAAGGGAAGGGGAAATAGCAGAGATCTTGTTGGTACAATGGGGATTTTTGGGGATGCGAGTATGAGGGATCAGTTTGGGGGTGGATGGAAGGGGAGAGTACTAGGAAAAACCCAGCTAAGATTCCTAGCATTAGGGGATATGTAGTCTGAACTGACCGTATGCTGTGACCTGGCAAGACTTTCAGTGGAGGGGTTACAACACCAACTCAGCCACTTAACTGTTGACCTACAATCTGTACTACTTATGGGATGAGATAGGGTAAGGTAAGGTGGTGGCAGAGCACAGGGCTTGTGGGAATTGCCAACCAATGAGTGGTCCAGCATAGGACCAACCAAAGCCACAGGAGTGAGACCACCCCTGAAATAGGCTGGAGTGCCACACCCATAATCTGGATGGTTCAGAGACCTAGGATAGATCCAAACACAGGTAGAGAAAAAAAAATGTTAACATAATCATGCCTAATGATATTCTGCCATGCTCTTAGTTTGGCATTGACCCCAATTGTCACTAGAGAGTCCTCATCCAGTAATTGGTGGAAACAGATGCTGTGAGCTGATGGGAGATGTCATTCTGTAAATATGTTTCTCATACTGGTTAAAAAATAAAGCACTGTTGGCCAATAGGAAAGCAAGGCAGGACAAGGAGACAAGGAAGATCCGAGGAAGTAGTAGAGAGGAGTCAGCATGTAGAGACTGGAGGGAACAGAGGTCAGGGCCCATTCTCCAGTAAGATGAGACCGCGTGGAAATACTTAGATTTAATAGCAATGAGTTAATAATTAAAACAGAGCTAGCTCATAAGAAACTAGTACCTGGCCAAGAGCATTGTATCAAATATAGAGTCTCAGTGTGTTATTTGGGGCTGGCACCTTGGTGGGCCCAGGCCGGCAGGGAAAATCCTTACTACTAACGCAAGGCTTCTTGGTAGCAGCATTTTTCTCGGTTGGACTCTGTTTTGCTAGATTCAAGCAGAAATTTGTGTGGCTCCTGTAAGGGCGGTTTCCTTACTCAGCATAAGCGGCAAAAAACTACATGGCTTTGAAAAGGCATTGCTAACAATTCATTGGTGTGTACTAGAGCTGGCAATGGCAGTCACCACAACTCCAAGCCGGCAACATGCTGCTGGATGGCAGGACAAACCAAGGCAGAGAGCACAGCTCTCAGTTCTGGCAGAAAATAGCCACTGCCATCTTGGATAGACCACAGCTAATACAACTATGACTTTCATTTTAGCAATGTTGTTGTTTACCATATAAAAGACTTGTGGCCAGAAAAAGACAAAAGATTTATAGTAAAGGCAGATTCACATTAAGAAAAACCTCTAAAGGTTTACAGTGTGTTTTAAAATATACATAGGCTTGGGAGAGAAAAAGAATAAATGGTTTTAAAAAGACAGAGAGGAGCTGGGTGTGGTGGCACACCTTTAATCCCAGCACTAGGGAGACAGAGGCAGGCAGATCTCTGTGATTGCAAAGTAAACCTGGTATGCAAAGCAAATTCCAGGACAGATAATAGTTACACAGAGAAACCCTATCTCAAAAAAAAGGAAAAAATAGAAGTAAAAGAAACAGAGTAATAAAAAAGCCACATAAAGATGGAGAGAATCTGGATACCATGCGGTATTATATTGTCTTTATATCATTTGACTGCTGAAGAAACAACTGTTAAAGGAAATGCTGCTGGATTAATTCAATTTATATACTTTAAAAATGCTTGGACTCCAAAATTTAAGTTCAAGGACAGGTTATTGGGGAAAAGAATTTCTATTTTTGTTTCCACAGAAAATGAAAACCTGTGAATTCCTTCCAGACTAATGTGGTTTGATAAAGCCAGACCTCCTGAGACAGTGTCTCAGATGATCCAACATTCAAAACAGTTGGTACAAGCTAGCCTTGCAGACTACAGACAGAATTTCTTCATCTTCTCAGGATCCCCATGACAGCGCTCCCTACCAGCATGAAGCAGTTTGGAAAAAACGACACCCAAATTCCCAAATATTGTCTATAAATGTTTGTTTTCATTTAAATGAACTTGGTTATAAATAGTTAATTACCACAACCAATCTTTTTAAAGGTAAAAGGGGATTATGGTATAGATATGAATACTTTGTTTTGGAATGGATTTTCATTTATTGATACAAATTTAAGGTCAATTTTGTGATAAGTATATTTCTCCTCTTGTTTAGGTATAGTGTTTATATAGCTCATTTAGAATTGTACTGTATAATTTAGTACAGATTATAGATAGTTACCTATAATACTCAAAACTTTAGTTAGGTAAGTTAGGTTTTCTAGATATATAGAGATGTATTGGAGATGGATAGGCATTCTTCAAACCTTTCAAAGACCTACAGAATATGGCATTTATAATGGTTTAGGGTTTTTCTTGACATTGAGACATAAAAGCTCCTGGCAAAACCACCTGCATCAAAAAGGAAGATGGACGTCAACAAAATGCTTTATGAAGTTTGCTTTCAATATGGCAAGACTAGCCATTTGGGCAAGATACAGCTCTTGTCTGGACTCTGATTTTATGTTATATAAACTGGACATGCAGGACCCACATGATAGTGACTGCTGATTCAAGATGGACATTACTACAGAGTTCCTGCTTCATGTAAGAGAGTCTGCCAGACATTCTACAGGACACAGAGAAAAGTGACTTAACAAACTGCCAATACAGGTGGACAGTTTAAAGTTTCCTGCTTTTCTGAGAAGTCACTGCTTTTCTGGTGCCACAGTGGGTACAGGCCTGCAGGGAAAAACCTTACTCCTAACAGTGAGCCACATCCAAACTTTAAGCAGAGCTTGGGGAATCCTGCAGAAGAGATGGAGGAGGGATTATAAGAGTCAGAGGAGTCAGGAACATCACAGGAAAACCCAAAGAATCAACTAATCTGGGCATATAAGGCCTCACAGGGACTAACAACCAGGGAGCATGTGTGGGAGGGACTGAACTTGGCCTTCTCTGTATATGTAGGTGGTCTTTTGGCAGGAATCCTAACAGTGGAAGAAGGGACTTTCATTAATGCTTTTGCTGGATTTGGAGAACCAATGCTCATACTGGATTGTCCTGCCCAGCCTTAATACAAGGGGAAGTACTTCATCATGCTGCAACTTGATATGCCATGTTTTGTTGGTATCCATAGGACACCTGCCCTTTTCTGAACAGAAAAGGAAGAGGAATGAATTGGGTGAGGGGACCCAGAGTGGAGATCAGAGGAGGGAATGGGAGGAGAGAAGGTAGTGGAAAATGTGACCAGGGTGTAAAATAAATCTAATTAAAAGCAAAAGACTATGCTTTTTAACATGCTGTCCTGTACTCAGTCTGTTCAAGTTTAACCTATGTTCAAAAAAACAATATAATCAACCTGAATATGTCTTGCACTTCCCATATGCTCAGAGTTTTTATATCTAAGGTAAATTTGTAGCTTAGGTTTTAAGTTCTGTACCCTTCTATGACCCAAGAAAGAATAATGCTGGTGTGTATTATGGTAATCATTTATGAAAGTATCCAACACAAATTGAATCTTAAACAATACTCTACAAATGTTGAATACCACATATGGGTATAGGATGGTAGCATTTCTTTGTGTCTTTTTTTCCCACCCACGGTATTCTGGGTCAGTTGATAGCAATACAGTAACATCATCCCCTATAAACTTCTGTTACAAATTTCTGTAAAGAATCCACAATTACTTTTCATGATGATATTTTGTGTGATGTTGATAGATGGAGAGCAAAACCCTTTGTTTGTGGCAGGTACCAGAAATTTCTGACACTCACACACATTAGGCAAAAGACATGAAAATAAATACAGGCTTAGATTCAAAACATTCACAGGCAAATGCACGGGTGGGAGAGATGGCTCAGCCATTAAAGGCTAGGCTCACAACCAAATATATAAGAGAAGGAATAACCACAAGCAAAGGGACAGACACAATGGAAAGACTACTGATGAGCCAGAAACAGCATATTACAGACAGTTGGAAGCATGGGGAGAAGTGCTCACCCTTGTTCAAGATAATCCAAGAGGAAGTTGCTTTCTTTTCTTTCTTTAAATGTGACACAGACACAAGGCAGTCCTCTCCTTCCACTATGTGTGTCCTGACTGAAATCAGGTTTCCAGGCTTTACACAAATAAAGAGCCGCTAATCTCAGGAACACATTACCAGCCCTAATATTTATAGGTTTACCCCCAAATAATCAAATATACTTTTACATTATTTTCTAGAAACCTGGTCTCTGAAGCAAAGGTTTTCTTTTTACCATCAATTAAATACCTTAATTTACCCTCCTTTAATTAAGAGAATTTCAGTAGTATATTTCTTTTGCTTCAATAATTGGAAGATATTTAAAAGTACACACACACACACAGACATACATACATACATATATATATATGTATATATATATATATATGCACACATACATATATGTTAAATCAACTCAGATGTAATTTTTTTCTGAAATTCTTTTTGTCTCTCTTATACTTGCCTGATTTTAACTGCAAACATGTTCCATATCATGCATAATTCATTAAATTGGAATGTGTTATGATGGACACAATTCAAATCTATTAGATAGGTATATGAATCAACAAGTGTACAGTGTTAAATACTCACATTTATTTATTTATTCTGCCAAGTTAAAATTTATTTGAGATATGAAATATAATTATCAATTAAAAACAAATCTGTTAGCTATTGTTATATCCTAGTTATTTCTCTATAGTCAGCGTATAGTATATAGTACATGGACATGTGAAAACACAGTGTGCATATTCCAAACTGAGAAAAACATGCCTGAAAATTTACAATTTAAAGTTTAAATATGTGCAAAGTTCTTTTAAAATTGTGGTAGCAGAGAGAAAATGTTTTTTCAGTCTATGTAGGAAATATTGCTTGGGTACAGATTCAAATGCTATCAATGCTATGATGAATGAATGAGTAGAAAATAAAATAAAACAAATACTTAGAGATAAAGAGATCTTATCTGATACCATTTATTTTGAAATTAAAAGTAAGAAAACGGCTAACTCAGTTGACATTCATTTTACCCCAACATATCCCTTTACTATATAGAGTTAAATGCTTTTTACCACAACTTCATTTTCTTTCTCTACAAACTTATGTGAACATTTGCCAGCTCATTCTCTTTACAGCCTTAGTTTCCAATCCTTTTGTAAACTTTGTGTATGTAAACTTCTACAATTAAATAATATCTTTATTCCTGATTAATAATTTGTAATGTTCAAGAAATACATTTAATTTATTTAAATTTAGTTTATTTATATTATTTTGGTTATTATATGTACAATTGTAGTTTGCCTTTCCAACTTCCATCCCACAAACAAGGTTGACTAGTGAAGTTATAACATGAAAGTTTTGTCTTTGTGTTTCAACTTCAGTTTGGATTTCCTTCCTAACATAAACTGTATATTTCCTGTTTTTGTTTTTGTTATCATGTTCTCAGCTTTTTCCCCATTGTGTTTGACTTGTAACAGCTAGAGTTGTGACTGAATTTTGATTTATGACTTTCTTGTAAAATTTGTTTCTCTTTTCTGATTACTCCTTAGTAATTTTTATTTAACTTTCTCAACAAAATGCTATAGTGCTCTTACACTGGGCTAGTTTACATTATTCTTCATCAGGAATTGTGAAATATTTACTACAAATTTTTACACATATAATAACCCTGATTTTCAGTTCCCCTTTCTGATACCTGGGAAATTTAGACAGCTTTTAGCATACATATAAGGACTAATTTTGCTGCCATTTCACAGTGCTCCTGTACTGAGAAGATTATATTTACCAAGTTATTTTAAGCTATTAAATTGAAGGAACAAAAGGCTGCTATCCCGTTCTTTCCTTACCTTTTTTGTGTGTGAATAAACCCACATTGTACTCATTCAGTCATCCCAGGAAGACACAAGATTTCCATGGGACATGGTGATGTGCTTTTATGCAGCTTCTGTGACTACAAGGAGTATTTATTCTATACAATAACAAATCTCTGGGAGAGCTCACAATTCAATCAATTTGCTGCCACTGTCTGTCTTTATCAGCACCCTGCCATTTTCAGTGCCCCACTTTCCTCGTTGTTCACTCTACCCTGTGGTCTTAATCATTCTGTCCCTCAGGTTTCTATTGACCTCAAAATGTACTTCTGCATCTTTTCTATGTCTTTTTTGTTATATGTTACAAGATAGATAAATACAAACATTATGCTAAGTTAAGAAAAGCAAAACAATAGACTCCATCCTGTACAATTCTGTTAGCAGGAAATGTCCAGAACACGTAAATCTGATTTAGAGTGTTAGTAACTCCCTGACAATACAGTGGCTTGCAGAGGTTTACTGAAAAGGGCATATGGAGTCTCCCTAGTGTGAAGCAAATGTTACAATGTACAATGAATGATGTTTCAGGAACATTCCATCCAAAATGCTAAATACTATTATTAAATTTGATCAGTTTGTGACATGAAAATTATAAAACAAAAAGATGCTTAGATAGAAAAGAGAGGGAGCAAGGGCATGTAATCCCAGCTTTTCAGGTATTTGAGGAATAAAGGTGACAAATTCAAAGTCTAGGTGGGCTACAAAATAATCTCAAGGCTATTCTAGGCAACTTCGGTGAGATCATGCCTCAAAACCTAAAAAGGGGCTTGAAGGTTATTGCTTAGAAGTGTAGTGTTCACCTAGCATTGCAGGGGGCCAATCTTTGACAGAGTTAGAGCTGGGGCACATTCAAAACATGTTCAAAGATAATATTTCCTGTACTTTCTCTTTCTTCTGACCTAGAATGAAGAGGTGAGCATTGGAGTTGTAACACTTGCATAGGATCAGTGAAGAAAAAAAGTACATGCAATGTATAGAAGGAAAGAAAGGCAGCATATGATCCCTTGACATCATACTGAAACACATGAGTGTGTGTTGGGAGCCTCCCCTGTCTCCATCCTGAAATTTTTTTAATGGGAGATAGCAAGTACTTTTCTCAGTGTTGTTTATAGCATGTATTGCGTCAATATTCTCCTGCAAGCAGCACAGTATTTCATCCTAGACATACTGCTATTTACTTATTCATCAGTTCACAGAATTCTGAATGTTTTCTGATTGGGGATTATGAATGAATGTATCACAAATATTCTCACAAAAAATTTTTATGTTATAAGTTACAATTTATCCTGAAGTTGAGTGTGGTAGCATGAATGAGAATTACCCACATAGGCTCATATACTTTAATGTTAATTCACTAGTTAGTGAAACTATTTGGTAAGGATTAGGAGATGTAGCTTTGGAGTAGATCTATCTTGATGGAGTAGGTGCATCAGTAGCAGTGGGCCTTGAGTTTTCAAAACCTCATGCCAGCCAATCAGCCTATGGATCAGGATGTAAAGCTCTCAGCTGTTGCTCCAGTGCACTGTTTGTCTGCTTCCCACTATAACATATTAGGGGGTTATCACGAACACAATCTAGCTCTAAGCAAACACTCAATTAAGTGCTTTCATTTGTAAGATCATGATGTCTCTTCACAGTAATAGAACAATGACTAAGACACGGAGTTATCAGGATGTTGGTTTATGGATACCTATGTTGAAAACTATCAAACTTTTCCAAATGTCCTTCAGAAATCTTATTCTGTACTCTTGGCACATCTTGGAAGTTGGGGCTTTTATTACTCATTTAGTTGTGTAATAGCACTTATTGTGGATTCTATTTTTAATTTTTTTAGTGATGAATAATGTTGAGCGTCAATTCTATTCCTTTGATAAAATAAATAAATCTGTTGTATGTAATGTTCAGAATATTTAACATTGCCACTACGCAAGGCATGCCTGTCAGAAAGGGTAGTTATAGAACTCAGTAGCTACAAAAGACATTGGTTTTTAATCAACAGTTTGAACATAATTGTGTTTAGTTATCAAAATTAGCCCAGAGAACATTATTTCACATGGGTACAGTTGTAATTATGACATTATTCTTAAATGTGGTCTTGATGGAGAACTTTCAAAATCCTTCTGTAATTTGACTTATTCTTACTAAATATTTACTGAAAGCTAACATATCACTTTACAGAACTATTTTGGAGAGCTGCCCAAGTAAGCTTAAACATTTTGATCTTTGGCATTTGAGTAAAACTTGTTGAGAAAAGTTTAAATCTATGCCAATCTTAGTATAAGAAAAACTACCTTTTCAGCATTTGTAGTAGTGTGTATTATCTTTTTTATAACCTTTCAAACCATATTTTACTTCTATAGTTTTAAAAGATGTTTGCAGAAAATTCAATGCTTTACTATGCAAGGTATAGGGATTGACAAAACTGGGTCAGCCAGGAAGGGCAGGCACATGTACAGAAAAGTTGGGATCAGGCAGGCTGTGACCTCTGACAGATATGCACCAGCAAGGAAAACCATCAGGGCATTTGCAGTATATCTGAATGAGGGAAGATTTTCAAAAAAGCCAAAGGACAAAAGAAAACAACCAAATGACTTCCAAAAGAGATGAATAAAATAAGTAAAAAATAAATATAAGATGTGAAAGTAGACTTTAGTCAAGACGCAAATACTGTACAAATTCCAGGTGAAATACTAAAAATGAAAAAGTTAATAAGTAAAATAAAAAGTTGTTCAGAAAGTCTCACCAAAAGCAATAATCAAGGTAAAAAACATAATCAGGCCTTTAAAAACAAGGTAAAGGAGTTGAAATATTTAGCCTAAGAAAATGATAATTTAATAGTGCATGACCCATGAGATAGCATCCATATTCCAAACCTGCATATCATAAGCATATAATAAGAAGATGAAGAATTACAAGAGAAAGACATAGAAAACACTTTCATAGAATCCTAACAAATAATTTCCCAAATCTAGGTTAAAAAAATTACCATCTAGAGACAGACAACAGAAGAGAATCCCCTGTGTTATATTATAATCAAAATAAAGTATACAAAACACAAAATGATATAAGAAAAAAAATAAAAACATCAAGTCGCATGTGAAGACAGCCCTTCAGAATAACAACAGAGAGCTTGGAATAGCATATCTTAAGCTCTGAAAGTTATTACCAACCTAGGCTCTTATACCTAAGAAAACTATCAATTATAACTAAAAAAAAATCCCATAATTATAAAGATGAAAGAGAAACAAAAGGAATTCATAAGCACTGAGCCCACACTACATGAAGATTGTAACTCTTTCAGAGCAACAGATAAACGTATTCATGCCGCTACCAGAAAATAGACTACACTACAATAGAAAAAAGAAAGGATTAAGTAGACAACTTTCAGGAATAATTCTGAATATTAATGTTGTTAACTCCCCTATCAAAAATGTATAACTAGAAGATTAGATTAAAAATCAGAATCCATATATTTGTTGCTTTCATGATACGTACCATATAAATAAAACATATACAACAACAGGATCAAAGTAAGACATTCGAAGCAAATGAAGCTAGGAAACAAGAAAGTGTCACTGTAGTAGTATCTGACAGAAATACTTCAAACCAAAATTAGAAGAGAGATACAAGATCACTTCATACATTAAATATAATAACCTGGCAAGAGATGACACTGTAATTTTAAGTCTACCTCCATCCAATGGATCCTTACCCAAATAATGCTGGATGTTAAGACACAGATTATTTCTGTAGCACTAGTAATATCTGACTTTCAAACCCTTATCTCACCAATAGACAGGTAGTTCTGACAATATACAGAGAAGTATGTACATTAAATGGCATCATAGATCAAGTGACATTTAGTAGACATCTATTGAAGAATAAAAATCCATCCCATCAGCCAATTGAAACTTTTACAAAACATATTATATAATGAACACAAATCTATTTTAAAATGTTGAAAAAAACAATAATCTGACCCCTAATAGATTGACCCACTTCATGTCATCCCAAGTGTAGTTGGGTACCTTATATTATGTTTGATCTTCTTTTCTTTAAGAAAGAACTCAAAAAGTTGGGTGAGTAGAATGGTGAAAGTTGACCTGGGAGAAATCAAGGAAAGCTGGTAAAACTATTAAAATATGTCATATGAAGCTCTTGAAAATTAATAAAATATTAAAATCTATGTTGTATACTCTGACAAAAGTGTTATAAAGAAGCCAACAGCAAGAAAATCTATAGCAGATGTAGAAATTTATGTAGACTGAATAAGCCAATATTAAACAGTGAATAAGTCATTGGAGAACACTAAAAGAAAAAAATTAATCAAATGAGAATGCACTTAAATATTTGATATATTGAATAGTGTTCTAAGAGAAACCTATAAATATCAGCCTCCATTAAAAATTCAGTGAGATGGCTGGGCAACTCTTTCAGTAATTAAAATGCTTTTCAATCAATCATAAGGATCTGAGTGTGGTTCTCTATCACTCATCTAAAAGCCAGGTACATTAACACATCACTGCAGTTCAGGGGTGGGGGAAGAATAGACAGATAATCCTCAGACTTGCAGACCAGCCAGTCTATATGCATCAGTAATCAACAAGTCTAGTTAGAAGCTGTCTCTGAAAAATAGTTGAAAATTAATTCAGGATAACATTCAATACCAACCTGTAGTTTCAACACACAAATGCTTTAGTACTCAAATACACATATGCACATACATGAACACATACAAGCACAAGTGTTGCTTAGGGGCTTAGAAAAAACAAGAAGAAAACTACTTGATCTGATCAAAAATTAGTGAAATGGAATGAAGAAAATAATAAGATCAATAGACGAATAGTTTATTCTTTAAAAATAAAATAAGGCTAACCACTTTACCAAACTAATGGAAAAGGAGAGATGACAAATGAAGAGATTTGGGGAAAAGAAAGGACAAAAGTCACTAAGAAGTTCAGAAAATCATTAGGACATAAACTAATTACATAATCCACTAACATTGGAAAAATATGAATAAATGGATGACTATCTAGAAGTATATTACCTAAAAGTTAAACCATAATGAAGCAAGCAACTTATACAGACTTACATCAAGGAACAAGATTCAGGCATCAATAAGTAAGAAAACGAATAAGTAAATCTCCCAGCAGAAAAAAATGTCTAAACTCTGTTAGGAAGGAAAAATTATATTGGAATCAGGAGTGATTGTTTGTAAGCCAAGAGTTCTTATTTCCCTTCTAAAAACCCAAGTCCAATGTCCAGCATCCATAAAGGGCAGCTTATAGCAGTTTTGTAAATCTAGCTCCTAGGGAATTCAATGGCTCTGGCCTCTACAATAACCTTATGCATGAACACATAACTCATAGAAAGACACAGTATAATATAAAAGTAAAAGTAAAACATACCTTTATAAAAAGAATGAACTGCATTTGTAAACTGTATAATGTTCAATATTTAAATAATAACTTACCATTTCATATCTTGTACCGTTTTCTTGAAGAATTCATACAAGTAGATATTTTTGTCAGCATGCCTTATATATTGGAAGAATTAATTTGAAAGTTTAGGAATATAGAAACATGAACACTGAATTGCAAATTGAAGGAGTTTTTAAAATAAATATTTAGCATTTAATAATTTAATGTAAATTAATCATTTAGTATTTGACAGGTACAATAACATACTTTGTAACTTCAATCTCACATAAAGCATGTGGACCACCCACGCAGCAACTTAATTAAAACTAATCACTTGTTTTATTTATTTATTTTTTGTAGAAGGTGTTTAAGTTACACAAACAATCCTTAAGCTAAGAAAGTACCAGCAATTCTATTGGGCCTACAATATTAGTTTCTGTCTTTCCAAATTAAATCACATTAAAATACCATCAAAGCCTTTAACACTATTTTTAAGTTCTAGTATGAAATATTAAAACAAATAACAGAAAAATATCATACAAGCATTTTTGTGTGACACATATTCTTCTTGCTTACAAATTATTCTATTCTAGAAATGTTATTGAAAAGTACAGATTATGTGCTATCTTATAAACAGGAAAATTAAATTATAGAAATAAATCAAATCACTCTCTGTAATTCCACTGCATACTTCACACCAACAACAGTAAGTCATATGTCAATGTCTTCACTGGCTAAACCACCAGAAAGTAACCCTAAAACATGAAAAATGCTTAGAATGTAATCTTAGTTACAATAATACCATTGGCCCACAAACTTCTGTACTTGAAAGAATTTGTATGCCTTCAGGAGAAATTAGGTCAATCAGGAGTAGTAATCATACAATATTTTTGTAACTTTTAACAGTTCATACTAACCATGTGGAATCATTCCTAAAATGTTAGTTTTGATAAATTCTTTATTTCATTATATTTGAAAAACTTTATCAGTTTCAGTGTTCAGATCACAATTTCCTGATGGTAAAACTATGTCAAAAATTTACTTTCTCAGTTTTAAATTTATCTGGAAAGTCGGGAAAGGGACTACTCCAGATCATTTTGTTTTTCTTTTCACAAGCTAGTTCATTTCAATCAAAAAAGAAGGAACTCAGTGCCCTTCATATTACAATCATTAATTTTTCTTATGGCTATTTCATATAATGGAATGTCAGGTGAGACTTTAACTGTTTTAATTGATTTACTTTGTGTGTAGGGTTAAGAATAGAGCATGTGTCACAACTTACTTGCAAACTCGAGGGTTCTTGTACAGTTCTTTTCTCCCACCTTCTTGAGACAGAGTCCTCTGGTTTCTTCCTCTGCACAGCACAATCCAGACTAGTTTGGCCTCTGTTGTATTATGTTCAACAGGAATCTCCTTTCAGGATTTCAAGGATAATATATACAGGTGTATTTAATGGAGTACCAGTAACTTAGGTCAGGCTGTCAGGATTGTGTGGGGTTAATGCCTACCTGGAGACCCATCTTCCTACTCGTCATAGGGAACTTATAAAAAGAAAGTTTTGTGGATTGTGGGAAAGAAATTATACATGAGTGCACATAAGAACATACACGGGGGGTGGGGGGACGGGCAGACAGGCAGAGAGAGAGGAGAGAGAAAGAACAGGGGGGGGGGAGGATCAGGGATAGGGTTAGACTGAGTAATCATTGTTATGACTTGCTTACACTCACTAAACCATCACAACTAGCAAGTGATACACTTGACTGCTGTTTTGTCTGTATTAACAATATGAAAATTTCAGTACTAATCAGCATAACAAGTAATAATCATCAATCACAAAAGAGCTCCATCAATTATTTGCCTTTCAGAATACTATTTAGAAAACAGATCTCTGGTGGATTAAAGTTGGATGTAGCTTCCATTGAAAGGCACTGTGACATATCAGTCAAACCAATGTTACTAACACTTTTACACAGGTTTGGGGGAAGATGCTGAAAAGTAGAGAAAGAGCAAAGGTGACATTCTTTTGCCTGAACTATTGCTGCATTTATACATGGGCTATAGCGACTTAGAGCAGCATCCAGCAAGGACATTTTCACAAAGTTCCTGTACTTCCTTCTGGAAAGATTGATTTTGTACATCTGAGTGTATTACAGGGTTATCATTTTTAATAATTCCTAAGATACAGATGTTATAACTATGCTTTGATTATCAATGAATGGGTGCATTGGTGGAAAACTAAAAAATTGTGTTTCTCAAACTAGATGTACAACAGAAAAACATTCAATGTGAAAAGATTATCCCCAGCAGCTTCTTTAGAGAGTATGGTTTAGTTGGTTGTGTTGGTTAAAGGGAATCTATACTTTCCATGGTGATTACTGCTGTGTTTTGGAGGGGAGATGTGCCTCACAGTCTGATGTGATGTAGCACTGAGCATCAGGGAGTATTTTTTTTTTTGGATAGAACCTTCAGGACTTGCATATTGATAGTGGAATTGGTCCACAAGAAGCAGACCTTTGAGACTGTTGTCACCTCTGGGTTTGGAATAGTTTCTTATTTTCTGCCTTCCACCTCAGTGTGACATATTCAAGTTCATGCTTCCTGGAAAAAGACAACTTTCTACAGTCTTGTCTTCTCTACCACAATAGATGACATCTCCTGAAGCTGTGCCCCATGTTTTAAACATTTCTTCTTTAAGTTGTTCCTGCCAGATAATCTGACACAGTCAAGAAAAAAGTAACTAATTCCATTATCATATGTATCAAACAGGAAAACTACAAGAAACAAGTAACAGTAGGTTGGCAAGACAGCCAAAAGGAAAATGGAGATCTGTTCAGTAAGACTGAAGCTAACAATGGAGTAATATTGACATTAGAAAGTTAGTCCACTTTCTAATTTTCACATTTTTTTGAAGGAAAATATAAATCCAATACATTGAGCTGTTGATATAGCTTAGCTGATAATGAAGCTTGCCACCAAGCCTGGATTTGAGCTCAAGAAATCCATATGGTAGAAGAGAGAAGCAACGGCTAAAAGTTGTCCTCTGAGCCTCCACATGGTCTATGTAATGTTCATATGCATAGGCAGGTACACACAGACACACATGAGGTTAATCTATTTTTAAATGAAACTAGATATTTTGAGAAATTTGTCATTACTGGAATATTGACAATTTCATTAAATCACTTCGTTAAATCACTTGGAAAAACTATATGTGTACAAGGTAAAATATTTAGGGACAAATATAGCTCATGGGACTTATTTATAGATTTTTATTTCAGGGGATTTTCACTAAATGGTCCATTATTTCTAGTTAGTGTCTAAAGATGTGTAAGTTTTACATGCAGTTTGGAACAGGAGCGAAAACAATAAATTTGAAACACAAGCAAGTGGAGAGAATGCCCTTTTCAGTAATTCTGATAGAAGGCCATAACCCAGGTGAAAGTTCTTTGAGGACATTAAATAGCTTCCAAGATAGGACAGGAGTGCTTATTACGATCTTGAAAAAAATAGCCTACGCAATCTGAAAAGCAATATTATTTAAAACAAAGTGTGTTGTTCTGATAATGTGGATCCTAACTATTTTGTTTTTATTAACAGTGATATATCTTCATTAAATTTGTCATTCAACATCTAATTGCCTTTCTTGCTTTCTGGAAATTTCGACCCTACTCAGATTGTAGAGCATTTTCTGTCTTATAGCTCATCAATTCATGGGTAGCTGTGTCCTAAAACACTATACATTTATAATTATAAAAATTTCATGCTGTGTATGTTTTAAACTAATTTTGCAGTGATATAAATGATGATAACTCAACTAAAATATTATTAAAATTAAATATGTAAAGTTAAACAGAACTCTAAACAAAACATTTTGTTTATACTGTTACAGCATCTGTTAGTCTAACAGACCCTTCTGTGTAATTATTGACGAGGTCTACATAACAGCTCTCTTACTACTAAATTAACTGAATTTACAAAATATAGCAAATCTGTAATTGAAATATGTTTCAGAACACTCACGCACATGTGATGCAAAATGAACATATCATTCAAATGATGTGCATAAAGAACTGTGTGATTCAGGAGACTTTCCAAATCCTAATAAATGTATCAGATATCTGCTTTTATTTTTCACCCAGCACCCCTATGACTCAAATGCTACAGATATAAACATTCCAGGTTCTCCATGGGAGGGAGAACTACATAGAACTTAGAGTTATGTCAATTTGAATTTCATGACAAGTCCCTTGCATTCAAAGAAGATATACTTAATGGCACTCAGTTTCCCCATTAAGGATTCATGTGACATTTTTGTATTGTTCTTCGTTCTCCAAACTTATTTCTATATTCTTAAAATGTAACACAAAAAGTAAAGTTGAAATTGTCAAAAATGACTACAGATGGTGTTAAAACGTCAATTGCAGGGGACAAGCAGGTGATATGTGTGAGGAAAGTATGCCAGAAATGAATGCTGATTGGACCGAACAGATTTTTAGATGCTGGTGATTGCTGTCAAGAATAATTGTATGCACTGTGCTAAGTATCACATTGCCCAGTAGAAATCAGAATTAGCATTTCATGTAAAATATTCACAGGTTAAATATTTCAAATATGCTTAAATTCCTTCCTGAAGTTGTGTAAGTCAAATTTTATATATATATATATATATATATATATATATATATATATATATATTAAATATTGGTGCCCAGTGTAAAGAACTAGAAACAACACTTAAGGAAGCTGAGACAAAATTCCCAGAAAATGTCTTGAATTATTATACTTTGGAAAAGTTTGATACAAAACACTGTATGCCCAGAAACAAATTTCTCATGAAAATTGACCCAGCAATATTGGTTAAATACATGTATGAAGTTTGGAGTTCAATGGTGAATATTTTTCTGCATATCTGCTGGCTTATTCAGAAAATATTTACTATATTCTTTTCTAGTTTCTGTGACTAAGCATTTTATTGTTTTATGAATTCCTTAAAAACTTCATGCATTTTGTTTAGGTCATGTTCATCCCATCTGTCAACACCACCCAGAAAAACTTACCTTTCCATATCCCCTCAACTCATTGTTCTTATTTCTTCAAACAATCAAGGCCAATGTGTGCTGCCCATATATTCCTGTAGCTATGTCCATGCACTAGAGTATGGTTCAACTTCTAGGAGAGAACATGTAAGGAAAGCTGAATGTCCCTTTCCTTGCAACTAACAAAAATGACCTCATCTCTAGAAGTGGGTCTTCATGACTTCTTAGCCCCATCCATGCTGAGATGTTGTCTGCCTTGAGCCTATTCAGTTTTTATGTATGTTGTCGGCTACTGTGGTGAGTTTATATGTTCAATTGTCCTGTTTTGTTCAGAAAAATGTTGCATGGAAATGATTCACTGCCTTTGGCTCCTACAGTCTTTCAACCCACACCTCTAAAATGATCTCTGAGTGTTGAAAGTAGAAGGTTTGTTGTAATTGTCCCAATTAGGTATGCAATTCACAGTCTCTTATTCTATTATTCTTTATTTTGATTAAAGCCTAGGATTTATCTACTTTTATAAGGTGATACCTTAGGTTCTTGAGTTGATGTGTGTCTTATTTTATAATATATTTACCAAATACTATAAGTCTCATGCTAAAAACTGATTTACAAAGTTTGCTGTACATGTTCAAAAGATCCCGTAGCCTACTGCACATGTATTTGCTCATCCATATTCACTGCTTCTCTATTCACATATTTATTGTTTCTTTTTTTTATTTAAATTTGAAAAAGCTTGTTTTACATGTCAATCCCAGTTCCTGCAGCCTGTTTTCCCCACCAACCCCCATCTCATCCCCTTTCTGCTCCCCAGGGAGGGTGAGGATGGCTCAGCCATTAAAGGCTAGGCTTACAACCAAAAATATTCACAATATTTAAGAAATGGAAACAACCTAAATCTTTTTCATCTGACAAAGGTAAAATGAAGTACATATACACAATGAAATTATTTTTACAGAAATGAAATTTTTAAGTAAAAGGATGGAATTATAAAATAATATACTGAGCAAGATAACCCAGACCCAGAAAAAATCTCTTATTTGTGGATCCTACCCCTGAATCTTTAGATGTGAGTAAGTAATTGGAGTAATTGAAGAAATCCAAGAAAGTGATGTGAGCAGGTGGACTCTACACAGAATAATAATAGAACATAAGTGCCATGAAGGATATAAATAGAAAAGATAAAAGATTTTATCTGAAGAGGAAAGAAGGCAATGGTACTGTAGGAAGAGGAGGGAGATGGGATGAAACACTCAGGATTACTGAAAAAGCCACCTGGAACATGTTATTCTTTGTAAGGAGTACGGTTTTTCCTCCCGCCGCCACTGGTCTTGTCCCGTCTGGTCTCCCCGGTCCCTCCATGCTGACCCCTCCTTACTACTTCCTCTTTCTTCCTCATCTCCTAGTCCCTCCTATCTTCATTTCCTAAAGCCAACAGTGCTTTATTCATTAACCAGTATGAGAAACATAAACAGAATGACATCTCCCATCAATTCTTATTTACTTAAATTGTGGGGTTTTTTTTGTTTGTTTGTTTGTTTTGTTTTTTGGTGGGTGTGTGTAATCTTACTATGCAAAAAATCTCAGAAGTTTGGACATTACTCGTACTAAACACATTACACATTTACCTAGCACCAACTAAGCTAAAATTCTATAAATATAATTGAAGCCATCTTTGAACTTTCTAAGAATTTGCATCCATGCATTAACTTTCATGATATAGTATAGGAAATATGAATTAGTAATTTCATTAAAATGCTATGTAATGCATCCAGACTGATGCTGATGTAGCTGGGAAAGTCCTTTGCCTTGTAAGACTAATAGCCCAAGTTTCATTCCCAGAACCCATATAAGATGGAAGGGGAAGAACCAGGTGAGAATTGGCTCTAAATGTTGTCCCCTAATATTCATACTTGTGCTATGGCACTAACATGTAGAACACATGTATGTTTTCTACAATTATAACCCATAAAATCACTTCAATATCTAATGTCAATGGAGGCTGGACTACAGAAAGCTCAATGTATTTATTTGAAGGATTTTTCTCTGTAGGTGATTTTGGTATGTTTTAGTATCTTTGTTGACATATATTGGATATTTATATCATATATATATTTACATATCCAATGTATATTTAGTACATATAAAATATATTAAAATATTAATGTTCACATACATTGTTATTACATACAATATAATAGACTTATACTCGAATATCTTTACCACCATTTTCTACATTAATTTTAAGAGATGGTTTAATATGGCAAATACATAAAATTTTAAAAACTACCACAAAAATATTACACTTTTAAATGAAAATATTAAAAATTAAACTAAAATCCTCTTTCCTGTATTAGCTACACATGTGTTTAATTTGGAGATGGTTTAATAGATATAATTATCTTAAAATTTTCATTTTTTTCCACATAAGTTCTACTTTATTTAGTAAAGTGGGCTGATTTATTTATCTGAAATTACTGCATTTGCTTATAAGTTAAGTAGTAGCTTTCTTTAAATTTTTTGTTTTGTTTTCTCTCTTCTATTCCTCTCCTGACTCAATTTTCCTAGTCCCACTGGTTTCCTCTCCTACCAGAGAGAGAGAGAGAGAGAGAGAGAGAGAGAGAGACCATAAAAGAGGGAGCCATTATGGGTTTGAAGAGAAAACTGACTATAGAGAACTGTCCAGAGACCTACAAGACTGACCCCAACTAACAATTTGAGCAACAGTGGAAAGGCTACCATAAATGTCTTTTGATGATAATGAGATTGATGACTAACTTATCCACCATCATAGAGCCCTCATCTAGTACAGAAACAAACACCCACAATTAAACACTGAGCCGAACTGGAATCCAGATTCAGAAAGGGAGGATAAGACCAGGCTACAAAAATACATCATTTAACATCTATTTAAATTATTGAGTTTAAATTTTCATTATTCAACACAGATCTATGAATCAACATGAACTTGCTTAGAGTGCCAAACAGAGAAGAGCATCACTGGATCATTAAAGCAGATGTCAACTCTCATGCATACACATATTCAAGCCAGTTCAACTAATATTTTTAAAATAATTTTTATTGATTACATTTATTCTTTGTCAAATTCATATGCATATATAATGCATTCTTATTACTCTCACACCTTGCTTTCTTTTATGTCCCTCCCACCCTGTCATCCCTTTTATTCTTTACAAGCTTTTTCCCACATCCCTGTCTTTTGTTTTGTTTCATATTATTTGAATTAAGGAAGACTGTGTGACCTCACATTTGGAAATACACACAGGAACCCATTTAGATCACCATTGTAGACAATGACTATCTCTTCACTCAGAAACCATCAGCTGTTCAAATTCAGCAAGGTAGGGTCAAGTTCTATGCCCCACTTGAATCTCTATAATCATTTGTTGACAGATCCAATCTAGACCTAATCCAAGCAACCACTGTAGCTGTGAGATTGGTCATGCTTACAATGGATGTGCTGTATCTTCCAGATGGTATTCAGTAGCCTTCTTCTTTATATTTGGAATAAGGCATTTTGGATCTCAAGTTTATGAATTACAGCAGTGGATTCCAGTTAAGATTTTTTTTTTAATTAAAAGTACATATGACAATGTCTGCAGATATATTGCAACGATAGAAGAGAGTCTAATTACATTAGATAGATAATATATAATGTTGGCATATGTCCACACATTGAAAGATAAACAGCTAGTTAAAATATTATAATGTGAACTGAAGTTGAGAAACACCACCTTAGTCTCCTAGGCAAATGTGGCAGATATACAAGTAACCATAATAAAAGTACTAATGATGACTGCCACTTGGTCTATGCTGATTCACTGCTCACACTACTCATGGTGTATAATATTGTAGTCATTTTAAAGTTGAAATAAAATTTAACGTATCAAAGAAATGTACAGAATCACTGCTCATGTCATTCAAGACCAATAATATCCTTAACACAGTTTTGCATAAACTAGCATCATTTCAGGCACACTCTGCAAGTGATGACAGTGTCATACTTAATTAGATATAAATAAGAAAGGAGAGCATATAATTTATCAACCCACCATTTCCAAGGAGTTGCTAAGGATTATAATCAGGCAAGAAAAGCAATTAACTTCTTGAATGTTTATTTTGTACTTTTACTTTATTATATATTTCCATAAGCATCATATTTAATTGTTGCTGCTAACCTTTTAAATTACCATTTGTGGAAGAGATAATCCTTTACTCCTCTGCTCTTGCTGTTTTTTTTTATCAAAACATTAAAACAAATAGAATGAATTATTCATGAGTATTTTGTTCTTTTTCACTGCTCAGGTTACCAGGATGCTGTTAGGCAAATAGTAGTCTATTTGATGACCATCACATTGCAATATTCACAAATATCAAATCAAGTACACCAATATCAACGTTTTTGTTTTGTTTTGGATAAAACAAGAGCTATAATTTTATGTACAAGATTTTGCTAACCATTAACTCAACTCTTATCTATAGGTATCCTGAGATATGCAAACAACAAGCCTGACAGAAAGTGATCTGGGTTAATCAGAAACAAGGTTTAAAAAGACACATGAGTAAGATTACCAGAGTTGTTTTTATTTGCATTTTCCTGATAGCTAAGGATGTTGAACAGTTTCTTAAGTGTCTTTCAGCATTTTTTAATTCCTCTATTGAGAATTCTCTCTTTAGTTCTGTACCCCATTTTTAATAAGGCTATTTGGTTTTTAGTGACCAGTTTCTTGAGTTCTTTGTATATTTTGGAGATCAGCCCTCTGTCAGGTGTAGGGTTGGTGAAGATCTTTTCCCAGTCTGTGGGCTGCCATTTGGTCTTGTCAAATGTGTCATTTGCCTTACAGAAGCTTCTAAGTTTGAGGTGGTTCCATTTATTAATTGTCGATCTCAGTGTCTGTGCTACTGGAGTTATGTTCAGGAAGCCATCTCCTGTACCAATTTTTCAAGGGTACCTTCCACTTTCTCTTCTAAGAGGTTCAGTGTGGCTGGATTTATGTTAAGGTCTTTGATCCATTTGGACTTGAGTTTTGTACATGGAGATGCACATGAGTCTATCTGAAGTCTTCTACACACCATCATCCAGTTGTACCATCACCATTTGTTGAAAATGCTTTCCTCCATCCATTGAATACTTTTAGCTGTATTGTTGAAAATCAGGTGTTCATAGGTGCAAGGTTAATATCAGGATTTTCTATTTGATTCCATTGGTCTCCCTGTCTATTTCTGTGCCATTACCAAGATGTTTTCAAGACTATAGCTCTATAGTAGAGCTTGACTTTGGGGATGGTGATGCCTCCTGAAGTTGCTTTATTATACAGGGTTGTTTTGGCTAACCTGGGTTTTATTGTTTTTCCATATAAAGTAGATTATTATCTTTTCAAGGTCAGTGAAGAATTGCGCTGGGATTTTGATGGAGATTGATTTAATTCTGTAGATTGCTTTTGGCATGATTGCTATTATTACTGTTTATCCTACCTATCCAAGAGCAGGGGAGATCTTTCCATGTTCTGATATCTTCTTTAATTTCTTTCTTTAAGGACACAAAGTTCTTGCTATATAGGTCTTTCACTTGTTGGGTAAGCATTACCCCAAGATAGTTTATGATGTTTGTGGCTATTGTAAAGGGTGATGTTTTTCTGATTTCTTTCTCAGTCCCCTTGTTGTCTGTATACAGTATATATATATATATATATATATATATATATATATATATATATATCAGTTTATCTTGTATCCTGCTAGTTTGCTGAAGGTGTTTATTAGCCAGTCATTTTTCTCTGTGTCCTGCAGAATGTCTGGCAGTCTTTCATGAAATAGAAACCATACCGCAATGTCAATCTTGTTGTCGCAGTCACTTTTCTGTGGGTCCTGCATGTTCAGTTCATACAGCATAAAGTAAAACAGTCCAGAAAAGACCAGTATCTTGCCCAAATGGATAGTCTTGTCATATTGGAGGCAAACTCCATAATGAGTATTTTCGATGTACATCTCCTTTCTGATGCAGATGGTGTTTTCAAAAGAAGTTATGTCTTATTGTCAAGAAAACTCTAATCCATTTTAAATGCCATATTCTGTAGATCATTGAAAGGTTTGAAGAATATTTATCCTTCTCAAATATAACTCTGAATATCTAGAGATCCTAGCTAACATAACCATACATTTTGACTATTGTAGGTAAGTATCTATTATCTGTACTAAATTATACATTATATTTTCAAATGAGCTACATAAACACAATACCTAAACAAGAGGAGAAATATACTTATCACAAAACTGACCTTAAATTTTTATCAATAAATGTAAATCCATACGAATGCAAAGTATTCATTCTTATATCATTTCCCCTGTTTTTCCTTTAAAACAAGATTGGTTATGCTTATTAACCACTTATAACCAACCCCATCTTAATGAAAACAAACATTTATAAACAATATTTTTGAATTTGGGCATCATTCTTTTGAAACTGCTTCCTGCTGGTAGGGGACACTGTCTTGGTGATCCCAAGAAGACACTGAAATCCTGGCTGTAGTGATCTTCAAGCCTGCCTTGTCCCAGCTGTTTTGAATATTGGAACACTTGGGACACTGCTTAAGGGGGTCTTGCTTGATCAAATCATGTTAATCTTGAAGGAATCCATAGCTTTTCATTTTCTGTTGAAACAAAATTAGACATTCTTTTCCCCAGTAACCTGTTCTTAGATTTAAATTTGGAAGCCAAATTTTTAAAACATATTTTTAAAACATATACATTTTATGAATCCCTCTTTTATGTTCTCTCTCTGTGTCTATCTATGTCTCTCTCTCTCTCTCTCTCTCTCTCTCTCTCTCTCTCTCTCTCTCTCTCTCTCTCTCTCTCTCTTTCCTGTCTTCTATTCCTAACCAGGCTCAATCTTCCTGGTCGCACATGTTTTCCTTTCCTCCCTCCTCATTTTCTCCTACTTCTATCTCCATTTGCTGCCCCCCCCCCACTTCCCCTGAGCTCTGGGGGACTTGTCCCTTCCCAGTTCTGTGAGGGACTTTATATTACTCTCTTAGAATACACCTTGTATCCTAGTTCCTCTGGTGGTGTGAATTATAGGCTGGTGATCCTTTGATCTAGGTATAAATTGGTTTGAAGATAAAATTGAACACAAAGAAAGGTCTAGAGAACTACAAGACTGCTCCCAACTAACAATTTAAGCTTCTGTGGAAAGGCTATCATAAATGCCCTTCCCAGAGAGTGAGATCAACAACTAACTTATCCATGGAGCCCTCAACTAATGCCTGTTGGAAACAGGATCAAACACCCAAACATAAACACTGAGTCAAACTAGAACCCAGATGCAGATGGAGAAGAAAAGACCAGGCAGCAGAAACAGCTTACCTGAATAAGGACAAGCTAATGGGCCACTAGACTGATAGCTGGGAAGCCAGCATGGGACTGACTCAGGCCCCCCTGAATATAGGTCTCAGTCAGAAGGACTGAGCAGTCTAAGAGACCTCAGACAGTGGAGCCAGGATGTATCCCTGGTGCACAAAAGGACTTTGCGAACACATCCCCTGTGGAGGGATAACTGCCTTAATCTAGAGACAGGAGAGAAGCCCTAGTCCCTACTTCACATGACCTGTCAGACCTACATGACCCCAACTGGATGGCATTCCCCTACATATGGAATTGGGGTGGGTGGATGGGAGGGGAGGGTGGTTAGAGTGCATGTGAGAGGGCAGAGAGGGTAAAAGGGAGGGAGGGAAGGAGAGGGAACTGGTATTGACATGTAAAATAATAAATTAAAAAAAAAAAAAAGATGCTTTGACTCCAAAATTTAAGTTCAAGGACAAGTTACTGGGGAAAAGGATTTCTATTTTCGTTTCCACAGAAAATGAAAAGATGTGGATTCCTTCCAGACTAATGTGGTTTGATCAAACCAGACCACCTGAAACAGAGTACTAGGTGATCCTACATTCAAAACAGCTGGACAAAGCAGCCTGACAGACTACAGTCAGGATTTCTGAACCTTCTTTGAATCCCCCATGACAGCACCCCTTACCAGCAGGAAGTAGTTTGGAAAGAACAATGCCCAAATTCCCAAATATTGTCTATAAATATTTGTCTTCATTTAAATGGACTTTGTTATATAAAATAAATTTTAAAAAATCTATGAATCTAGCAGCATTTATTTTAACAGTTGTTGCTATTTCTTCAGTAGTCAAACAATACAAAGACAACACAATAGCATACAGTAATCAGACTCTCTGTGTGCTTTTCATCTTTACGTGCCTTATTACTCTATTTCTTCTACTATTTCATTTTTTGAGAAGGGTTTTCTCTGTGTAACTTTTGTCTGTCCTGGAATTAACAAAGTATACCAGGTTCACTTTGAAATCACAGAGATCTGCTTGCCTCTGCCTCCCTAGTACAGGAATTAAAGTCATTGCCATAACATACAGGTACTCTCCTTTCACTTTCTCTTTTTTTAAACCACTTTATCCTATTTCTTTTTCTCTCCCAAGCCTAGTATATTTTAAAGCACACTGTAAACCTTTAGAGATTTTTCCTTAATCTGAATCTGTCTTTTCTATAAATCTTTATCTTTTTCTGGCCATGAGTCTTTTATCTGCTAAACAACATTACTAATATTAAAGCCACAGCTGTTTTAGCTGGTCTATCCAAGATGGCAGGGGTGCATTTACCACCAACAGTGAAAGCTGTACTCACCGCCTTTGTCTACATTGCCATCAACATCATGCTGCCAGCTTGGAGATGTGATCAGTGCCATTGCAAGGTCTCATACACACCATTAGGTTGTTAGGAGGGTTTGTTGCTTATGCTGAGTCAGGACACCTCTGTTAAATGAGCCACACAAATCTCTGCTTGTCTCTAGCAAAACAGAGCCCATCCAAGAAAAATGCTGCTACCAAGAAGACTTGTTTGCCTGTATTATTTTGTTTTTAAAATGCTTTCTTATGATTTTTTACAATTTTAAGTGGAAATTCTTAGTACTCACATTGCAGGCATCATTTTATTACAAGCACTTTTTCCTGCCAGCCTGGTTATACAACTGCATCAGCCTCAAATAACATACAGAGATGCTGTATTATATATAAAGTTGTTGGCCAGTTACTAGCATCTCTTATTGGTTAGTTTTGTCTTAAAAATTAACCCATTAATAGATTAATCAAACATATCAGAGAAATTATCCAACATGACCAAGAAGGCTTCAGCCAGGGGATGCAGGGATGGTTGAACATACAAAAATCCATCATTGTAATTCACCATATAAACAAACTGAAAATGAAAAGCCACATGATCATTTCACAGACGTTGAAAAAGCCTTTGACCAAATACAACACCCTTTCATGATTAAGGTATTAAAGATCAGGGATAACAGGAACATGCCCAAACATAATAAAAACAATATATATCAAACCAACAGCCAACATCAAACTAAATGGAGAGAAATTCAATGTGATTTCTCTAAAATCAGAAATAAGACAAGGCTGTCTACTCACTCCAAATCTCTTCAATATTGTACTTGAAGTTCTATCTAGAGCAATAAGAGAACAAAAGGAGATCAAGGAGATACAAGTTGGAAAGGAAGAAGTCATACTCCTAATATTTGAAGATGATATGTTAGTTTACGTTAGTGACCCAAATACTCTACCAGGGAACTCCTACATTTGATAAACATCTTCAGTAAAGTGGCAGGATACTAGATTAAATAGAAAAAAGGTCAGTAGCTCTTTTCTTGCTCTCCTCTATTCTTTCCCTGACTCAGTCTTTCTTCTCTGTCATATCCACCTCTTCCCTCCTCTCCCACCTAACTCCCTCTCCCCTCCTTCAATGCTCCCAATTTGCTTGGGAGACCTTGTCCCTTTCCCCTTCTCCAGGGGTCCATGTATGTCTCTCTTAGGATCCTTCCTTGTTTCCTAGATTTTCTGGTAATGTGGATTGAAGGCTGATAATCCTTTGCTCTGTGTCTAAAAACCATATGACTAAGTACATAATGGGCTTGTCTTTTTGTGACTGGTTACCTCAATCAGGGTGGGCACTAGGGAATTGACCAGAGATCTACAAAAATGATCTCAACTACAATCTAAGCAATAGTGGAGAAGCTACCTTAAATGCCCTTACCCAATAATAAGATTGATGACTATCTTACATGTATCCTAGAGCCTTCATCCAGTAGCTGAGAAAAGCAGAAGCAGACACCCACAGCTAAACACTGAGCCAAACCCTTGGAGTCTAGTTGCAGACAGGGAGGAGAGATGTGATGACCAAATGAGTCAAGACAAGGCTGGAGAAACCCACAGAAACTGCTGACCTAAAAGGGGGAGCTCATGAACTCCAGTCTGATAGCTGGGAAACCAGCATAGGAATGATCTAGTTTACCTGAATGTGGTGTTAGTTGGGAGGACTGGGCAGTCTATGGGGCCTCTGGTATTGGATCAGTATTTATCCCTAGTATGTGAATGGACGTTGGGAGCCCATTCCTCATAGAGAAATACTCCCTCAGCCTAGACACGTGGGGAGGGCCCTGCTCCAATTGAAATGACAGACTGTGAAGACTCCCCATGGAAGGCATCCATCACTCTGGGGAGCAGAAAGAGCATGGGATGGGGATTGGTGGGAGAAACAGGGCAGGATGGGAGGGTGCAGGAACTGGGATTGGTATGTAAAACAAGCTTGTTTCAAATTTAAATAAATAATTAAAATTAAAATAAAAAAGATTGTAAGGGTGTTTTAATTTTCTCAATACAGCAAGGCAGACAGATGTACATCTGAACTAACAGGACAATGACCACATGTTCAAGATATGTGGAAGCTCATGCCAGGCAAAATCCAAATATGAAGGAGGTGAAGTATGTATGAAGCTCCACTCACAGCCAAGAAGCTATTCATAATTGATATCTACTATTAGAATAAAAATTAGGTGTTGGTAATTGTTTGTTTATTGTCCGCGCACCCCTCTCCAGAAAATAATACTGAATTATCAGCCACATTTCAAGATAGAAATCTTGCTCAGGAGTATTTGGTCAACACTGATTGAACTATATTTATGTGTTGTTGTTTTAAGAGAGAGAAAGTAAAAGAATTGTATGTTTAGGGAAATAGGCTTTGAGAAGCCTGGAGAAAGGGGAGTGATTATATACATACATACATACAT
The DNA here is from genome assembly GCF_943737965.1 of Phodopus roborovskii. Taxonomy (NCBI): domain Eukaryota; kingdom Metazoa; phylum Chordata; class Mammalia; order Rodentia; family Cricetidae; genus Phodopus; species Phodopus roborovskii. The sequence continues at coordinate 1,911,726 of NW_026126545.1, read as the reverse complement.
ACATACATACATACATACATACATACATACATATCTTAGGTAAATTAAACAGGACACTAATAGGTTAGGTAAATAATAGTTATATTATCTTCTGTTTTCAAAACCATGAATCTGAGTCTTGAGTGTAAGATGAACAATACCACAAAATAGAAAATGTATTTTAAGTGCCTTTTAAAAAGAATAAATGATTAGAACAATATGGGAAGCTGGTTGCATTATAATGCATATTAATTCAGAAACAACAATACAAAGCAACAAACAGAAGCAACAAACTCAAATTTGTGCTTATACTCTCTGTATTTAATGACTTCCTAATAAAGAAAAAAGTTGAACTAGATCACTGATCATCTATCAGAAGGAGGTTACTGAATGTTAATACTTACAGTCTCATATGAATGGACAGAATAGGAAAGAATTACTTGTCTTTTATTTGAGGACAATAGTCTACAAACCCATTTGACAAAATAGGGGCAAATGATAGAATTATGCAGATAGAAGTGTTATGTGAACAGGTAGACAAAAAATCATTTTAAGAAAGAAAAAGTGAAATCTTAGAGGAGCATATACCTCCTAAAATTTATAACCATAAAAAATAAACAAAAAAGAAGCAGTTCTTATAATACTATCTCAGCCTGGAAGGACAAACTTGATAAATGGACAATGTATTGCTTTAGTTGTAAAATATTTGCTTTTAAATTTCTATTTACATCACTATACTAAAAACATTTTCTATATTAAAATTTAAGTAATCTTTGCTCAATTATTTTACCAAAAAATATCCTGATTATCAGTTATATTGCTATGTATAGTCATTTTTATAAACATTGAGTTTAAATGTCTTATTATCACATGTGTTTTGCAAAACAAAAATGCTATTTTGATACTTTAATGTGACATAATTCTGAGACTACTGGTATTTATTCTTAATTCTTAGAATTTTTTTTTTTTAGGAAAGAAACATTTCCCCTTTTAGTTTTAGAGGTGTAAGGGAGAAATCTCTCAGTGTATTCATGTACTTCTTTATTTCATTCATGTATACTTAGCAAATGACACTGATTCTCTTTCATTTTAATATGTAGCTGAGAGTTCCTAACCCAATCTTTAGTGATCAGGACAAATGTAGGTTGGAAGAGTAGGTTGCTAGGAAACCAGTGTCAGCAACATCTATGACCTTGCAAGATATAAAAAGTAAGTATGGATTTATTAAGCTCAGTGGTGTATTGTCTGGCTTAGATAAAGCGTAAGGATTTCAAGGTATGAGGGTTTTTCTTATTGTTTTATTTCATTTCTGTAGTTTACCAGATTTCTATTCTAACTTTACTCTGCAAATGTGAACACATAGGATCATGCAATTCACTTCGTGAAGCCTCTGGGTGTCTCAAAGTTTTCTCTTTGGTGTATTTAGGCTTAACATTGTCTGTCCTTTAGCTAACAAGAACCTCTAGCAGCAGCGTCAGCAAATTGTGAACCTTTTAAAGGAAGATTCTTCAGACCAGTGCTGTAAGAAATAGAGAAATTCATTCTACTGGGAACAACAATATGAAAAATGTATAAACATCATGAAGTAATTTTGCTGTCACATTCAGAATATTCTCTCAAAGCCGCATTTTCAGTTTTCACAATGGAGGTGGCTTAGGTAAATAATCTGCTGCAAGAAAGGACTCACACATCTGTGTCATTTTACTACCATATCTTGTTTTGAATTTGTTTATTATGTGGATTCATGGAAAAAATTAACAATAGAGAACTTGAAATTACAAAACCCTTCGCTACTGAAATACTTAGGACAGAGACTGGGCCTGGTGTGTGCATTTTTAATCTCAGACCCCACAGTGACACACCTTCTTTAACAATGCCATCTCTACCCCAAAATTGCCACTCTTAATTATCCCTAAATATTTCGATTAACTGGAGACAAAGCACTGAAACACATGAGTCTATGAGACCATTCGTATTTAAACCACAATATTGCGTTTCTTGACATGCATAAGTTTGTAGCTGTAGCCTAATGTAAAATGTGTTTAGTTTAACTTCAAATGTCCCCATAGTCATTCAGTCCCAAGACTGCTTAAAATCCCACAGCCCCAAGTTTCTTTTGAGACTTGAGGCAATCTAAGAACTGTAAACTTCTGTAAAATCAGAAAGTAAATTACATACTTCCCACATACAATGGCACAGTTTATACATTACCTTTCAAAACACTAAGCCAAAGCAAGACTGAAACTCAGAGGATTGGATGGCAAACTTAAAATTCTGCAACTCCATGTTTGATGTTAAAGGGTTTAGATAGCTCCCCTCTTTCAGCCTTGCTGCCTACAACTCTCTCTCTCTCTCTCTCCCCACTCTCTGTCCCCCCCAAGCTTGTTCTAGTCCATTAACAACTCTATTTGCAGGTATCCCATGGTTTTGGCATTTCTAATATTTTGGTGTCTCCAATACAACCAAACTTCACCTCCACATCTTCACCCAATGACCCCCTTGGGTCTCTATAGGGGACACCTCTGACACCTGCTTGGCCTCAGTAGCTTTCCTTAAGCACAGAGGAAGGTTCCACAACACCTCTTCCTTGTTGACTCTAAATCTAGAACCACCTGAATGAAGCAGCCAAATTCTTCTTGTGAGGTTGAAACATGTCCCATTCCTTGAACTTTAATTGCATATACTTTCCCTTGTTTTTCATACATAGAAAAATCACTCATATCTTTTTCTTTTAAAGGTTTCAGTATTATCCCAATAGGTGTTTTATTTGAGCTTTTCACTCCTTTTCATCCATTTAGCATCAGGCTTTTGTTTAAAATTTTCAACTACTTGAGCAAAATACTTGACTTCAACATTGAATTTTCTAGTGCCCCTTTTCTCTTCAAACTTACATTTTGTGTTTCTTTTGCCATGTTTGTTAGTTTTCCTTGTATATCTGTGTAAGAGTATTCACTTATAACAATGTGATACAGTTAATAGTAGGCTATCTTGAAATTTTCTCTGTCAAAGACATTAATCCAAACATTTCAATATAACCTCGCTAATAGTCTTCATCTTTGAAAATTCTTCAGCTTGGTCTTCATAGTCCACACTCAGCACTACTGTCTCCAAATGGGATAGCCAACTAAGCTTTACTTAAAATATTCAATTGCTTTTCTAGTCTAACATCCCAAAATTTTCTAATTTTCCATCAGGCAGTATGAATAGGACTGTCATAGCCATACTCCTCAACTGGTACCAACTTCTGTCTTAGTTAATCTTATAATACAAAGTGCTTACGTTTTGTAATTATATTTATTTTACATTCAGACCAGAGTATCCCATTTCTCCTCCCCTCCCATCCACTCAATCCTCCCCCTCAATTCACTTCTCCCTTCTTTCTGTTCAGAAAGGACAGGACTTCCATGGGTATCAACTAAGCATGGTATATCAAGTTGTCTTAAGATGAAGGAAAACTCCCTTGTATTAAGGCTTGGCAAGGCAATCAACTATGGGGAATAGGTTTCTAAGAGAAAGACAAAGAATTAGGATCAGACCTTGCTTGAATTGTTAGGAGTTCCAGAAATAGGTCAAGTTATACAACTGCCCTAATAGCTAAATAAAATATAACTCATTCTGTCACAATAGATTTTGTTGTGATTACAAAAAGGAAATTGATTTCAATGATGTGCTGGATAATAGAGCTATTCTTTTAATATATCCTTAAAGCAATTATTAATAATCAAGGAAGGAAAACATAGATACAGGAGGTGACACATGATTATTAAACTTCTATGAGAGTCATGTAATGAAAAAAGATTTTAAATCTTTTGGGATTTATTAGGTATTTTTCTTATTGTATTGCCTAACATAGACAATTTAAAGGAGGCCCATAATCAGAGGTATTCCCCAGTGACTTTATGGAAATACTATCATGTACACATCTAGAGATATACCTCTACAATTACTTAGGAGATTCTAAATCTAGAGAAGCTGACAATGTAGTTGCCTTCACAAGGAAACTCAAGGAAGTGAGCTTAGTAAGCCTATTTTCACCATCAGTGCATAAGCTAATGTTTGGAAATGAGCTTCGTTCTTTACCTGCTTTACCTGCTTAATCATGTTACAGATATCACTTCAAATGTCAAATCACTTCTATGCATGAAAATGTGGTTTGTAAGTAATTGGGGAAAAAAGAGAGAGGTTTATAAAAATAATGGGTACTTTAAAATTAATGAACATTAAGAATTAAAACTACCTTGTGTAAAATAAAGATTAAGAGGAGGAGTCAAGGAATATTTTACTGACAATGCACAGAAACATCTCTTTTGTGTTTCATTCATTTATTCTTTCTTGTTAATTGTTTATGTATGATTCTGTATGTATGCACTTTGTATGTGAATTTGCATGCCATGTGATGGTAGATGTCATTCTGTAAATATATTTCTCTTATTGGTTAATGAATAAAGTACTGTTGGCCAATAGGAAAGCAAAATAGGTGGGACTAGGAGACAAGGAGGATTCCAGAAGGAGTAGGGAGGAGATGGAAGATGGAGGACATAAAGGTAGAAAGCCAGCCCCTCTCTCAAGTAAGATAAGACCATGTGGAAATACTTAGATTAGTAGAAATGGGTTAATAATTAAGACAGAGCTAGCCGATAAGAAACTAGTAACTGGTCTACAGCTTACTATCTAATATAATGTCTCTGTGTGTTAATTGGGGCTGGCACGGTAGGGGGACAAGGCTAGGGGGAAACTACTCATAATAAAATGGTGCCGATCGTGAACATGAGAGCTACCACATAAAACTTGACAAAAGCTTAAAAGGGGATTTCATAAAAAAAAAAAAAAAAGAACAGAAGCCTTTTTTTTTTTGTTTTGTTTTGTTTTTGTTTTTTTGTTTTTGGTTGTATTCTGTTTTGAGGGAGACGAGCAGAGACTTGTGCAGTTCCTTTAAGGGAGGTTTCCTGACTCAGCATACGTGGCAAAAAACCACAAGGCATTTAAAGAGCTCTGCTAACAACATACTGTTGTGTACTAGAGCTGGCAATGACAGTGACCACATCTCCAATCCGGCAGCATGTTGCTGGATGGCAGTGTAGACCAAGGCAGTGAGCACAGCACTCTCAGTCCTGTTGGTAAAGTTACCCGCCGCCATCTAGGATAGAGTGAGGCTAATACAGGTATGGCTTTCATTTTAGCGATGTTGTTGTTTGCCAAATAAAGACTCGTGGCCAGAAAAAGATAAAGATTTACAGTAAAGACAGATTCACATTAAGAAAACTGCTAAAGGTTTACAGTGTGTTTTAAAATATACATAGGCTTGGGAGAGAAGGAGAAACAGGATACAATGGTTTAAAAAAGATTAAAAAAAAAAAAAAACGATGTAGAGTAACTGGGTATGGTGGCACACACCTTTAATTCCAGTACTCAGGAGACAGAGGCAAGCAGATCTCTGTGATTTCAAAATAAACCATCTGTACAGAGTTATTTCCAGGACAGATAAAAGTTACACAAAGAAACTCTGTCTCAAAAAATGAAAAAATAGAAGTAGAAGAAATAGTGTAATAAAAAAGCCATGTAAAGGTGGAAAGCACAAATAAACTTTGGATACTATCCACTATTCTGTTGTCTTTAAATTGTGTCACTGCTGAGGAAATGACAACTACTGTTAAAAGAAATGCTGCTGGATTAATTCAATTTATATATTTTAAAAAATGCTTTGACTTCAAAATTTAAGTTCAAGAATAGGTTACTGAGGAAAAGGATTTCTATTTTTGTTTCCACAGAAAATGAAAAGCTGTGGATTCCTTCCAGACTAACATGGTTTAATCAAGCCAGACCCCCTGAAACAGCGTCCCGGTGATCCAACATTCAAAGCAATTGGGACAAGGCAGCCTTATAGACAACAGCTAAGATTTTTGTGTCTTCTTAGGATCCCCATGACAGTGCTCCCTAACAACAGGAAGCAGTTTGGAAAGAACGACACTCAAATTCCCAAATATTGTTTATAAATGTCCGTTTTCATTTATATGGAGTTGGTTATAAGTGGTTAATGACCACAACCAATCTCTTTTTAGACATAAAAATGGGATTATGGTATAGAAGTGAATACTTTGTTTTGAAATGGATTTTTATTTATTGATACAATTTAATGACAATTTTGTGATATGTATATTTTTCCTCTTATTTAGGTATTATGTTTGCAGAGCTCATTTATAAATGTAATGTATAATTTAGTACAGATTACAGATAATTATATAATAACAGTCAAAACTTATAGTTAAGTTAGTTAAGATTTCTAGATATACAGATATATATTTGAGATAATAGGCATTCTTCAAACCTTTCAAAGACCTACAGAATATGCCGTTTAAAATGGCTTAGGGTTTTTCTTAACAGTGAGGCACAACTGCTCCTGGAAATACCACCTGCGTCGGAAAGAATGATGGACATTGAAGAAACATGCTATGGAGTTTACTTTCAATATGGAAGACTAGCCATTTGGGCAAGATACTGCTCTTTTCTGGACTGTTTGACTTTATGCTGTATAAACTGGACATGCAGGACCCACAGAAAAATGACTGCTGAAACAAGATGGACAGTGCTACAGGGTTCCTGCTTCATGGAAGAATCTGCCAGACATTCTGCAGGACACAGAGAAAATTGACTGACAAATTGCCAATACAGATGGACACTTAAAGTTTCCTGCTTTGCTGAGGAATCTGCCAGACACACTATGGCCTATAGGCTGGAGATCAAAGTCAGGTTGCCAGGTTTATGTGTTAGTCTCCTTACTGTAAAGAGTAAAGTTTTTCTGCCCGCTGCCTGGTCTTGTCCTGGCGCCGTGCCAGCCCCAAATAACACACTGAGACTGTATTAGATATAACGTTGTTGACTAGGTACTAGTTTCTTATCGGCTAGCTCTGTCTTAATTATTAACCCATTTCTATTAATCTCCACGTGGTCTCCTCTTACCGGACGGACAGCCAGCTGGCATCCTATTCTCTCCAGACTCTCCATTTTGACCCCTCCTTACTACTCCCTCTTTCCTCCTTGTCTCCTAGTCCCTCCCATCTTCCTTTCCTATTGTCCAACAGTGCTTTATTCATTAACCAGTATGAAAAACATATATACAGAATGGCATCTCCCATCATCTCCTCTTTTATGTCTAAATAAAAGAAGGGTTTTATCGTTAACATAGCAGAATATATCATGCAACAGTTATCAAATAAGAATCATAGTTAACAATATTTAGTCCATTAACATTTAGCAAGATTAAAAGAAACGATTCTATCATCTATCCTATATTTGTGAGCCTAAAGTCCTATATGTAACTTATTTTTAAGCTTAACTAAGCATAACTATCTGTCTTCAACTCCTTTAAAGACCACAAAAGGATAATATATAAACTCTAGAAATGACAGAAACATCTTGCCTTGTCATCACCTGAAGTTCTTTTGTAATTTTCCATCTTCAGCCCATAGGCCATACTGTGTCAGGCAGACACTTCAGCAAAGGAGGAAACTTTAAAGTGTCTTTTTGTATTGGCAGTTTGTCAGTCACTTTTCTCTGTGTCCTGCAGACTGTCTGGCAATCTCTTCCATGAAGCAGGAACTCTGTAGTAATGTCCATCTTGAATCAGCAGTCACTTTTTTGTAGGTCCTGCATGTCCAGTTTATACAGCATCAAGTCAAACAGTCCAGACAAGAGTAGTATCTTGCCCAAATGGCTAGTCTTGCCATATTGGGAGTAAACTTCATAACTCATTTCTTCAAGGTCCATCTTCCTTTCTGATGCAGGTGGTGTTGCCAGGAGCATTTATGTCTCACTGTCAAGAAAAACCCTAAACCATTTTAAATGTCATATTGTGTAGGTCTTTTAAAGGTTTGAAGAATGCCTATTTATTTCAAATACATGTCTGTATATCTAGAAATTTTAACTAACTTAATTATAAGATCTGACTATCTTAAGTACTATCTATAATCTGTCTTGAATTATACATTTCTAAATGATTTATATAAACACAGTACCTAAACAAGAGGAGAAATACACATATCACAAAATTGACCTTAAATTGTATCAATAAATGAAAATCCATTCCAAAGCAAAGTATCCATTTCTATACCATAATCCCCTTTTTACCTTTAAAAAGAATTGGCTGTGATCATTAACCATTTATAATTAACCCCATTTAAATGAAAACAAACATTTATAAACAATATTTGGGAATTTGGGTGTCGTTCTTTCCAAACTACTTCCTGCTGGTAAAGGGCGCTGTCATGGGGGATTTTAAGAAGATGTAGAAATCCTGGCTGTAGTTTGTAAAGCTGTTTTGTTCAAGCTGTTTTGAATGTTGGATCACCAGGAATGCTGTTTTAGGGGGTCTGGCTTGCTCAAACCATATTAGTCTGGAAGGAATCCACAGCTTTTTATTTTCTGTGGAAACAAAAATAGAAATCCTTTTCTCCAGTAACTTGTCCTTAGACTTAAATTTTGAAGTCAAACCATTTTTTAAAATATATAAATTGAATTGATCCAGCAGCATTTGTTTTAACAGTTGTTGTTTCCTCAGCAGTCAAACAAAACAAAGACAATATAGTACCATACAGAATCCAGATTTTCTCCATTTGTGGCTTTTTTATTATTATGTTTTATTTTTTAATTTTTGAGACAGGGTTTTTCTGTGTAACTTTTATCAGCTTTGGAATTCACTTTGCATACCAGGTTTACTTTGAAATCACAAGAGATCTGTTTGCCTCTGTCTCTCCAGTGCTGGGATTAAAGGCGTGTGCCACCACACCCAGTTCCTCTTTTTTTTTTTTTTAAAAAAAAAAAACATTTTATTCTTTTTTTCTCCCATGTCTATGTATATTTTAAAACATACTGTAAACCTTTAGAGGTTTTTTTTAATATGACTCTGTCTTTACTGTAAATTTTTATCTTTTTCTGGCCACAAGTCTTTCATCTGGTAAACAACAACATTGCTGAAATGAAAGTCATAGTTGTTTCTGCTGCGGTTTATCAAAGATGGTGGAGGCTATTTTACCCCCAGCAGTGAGAGCTGTGATCATTGCCTTGGTCTATGTTGCATCCAGCAGCATGGTGTCGGCTTGGGGCTTGGAGATGTGGTTACTGCCATTGTCAGCTCTCATACATATCAATAAATTGTTAGCAGAGTTTCTTATAAGCCTTGTGGTTTTTTGCAGCTTATGCTGGCTGAGTCAAGAAACGTTCCATAAAGGAGTCTCGCAATTATCTGCTTGTCTCTTGCAAAGCAGAGTCCAACAGAGAAAAATGTTGCTACCAAGAAACGTTACTTGACTCTGTTTTTTTTTTTCGTTTGTTTCTGAAACCCTTTTTTAAGCTTTTGTTAAATTTTAAGTGGAAGTTCTTATAGCCATGTGGGCGCCATTTGTAAGGAGTAAGGTTTTTCCTCCTGCTGCTGGTCTGGTCCTGCTGTGCCAGCCCCAATTAACATACTGAGACTCTGTATTTGATATAATGCTATTGGCTAGTTGCTTGTTTCTTATTGGCTAGCTCTGTCTTAATTATTAACCCATTTCTGCTAATGTATGTATTTCCATGTGGTCTCCTATTTCCATGTGGTCTCCTCTTACCTCGGAGAGCTGGCAGACTTCCAGCTCTCTCTAGACTCTCCATATTGACTCCTCCTTACTATTTCCTCTTTTATCCTTGTCTCCTAGTCCACCTATCTAGCTTTAGCCATCCAGTGTTTCTCTTTGAGTGTTTTAGATGCAATCATAGATATGTTATTTCTGAAACATGACTGGAAAAATACTCTCAAAAACCACATTAGAATTGACAGGAACAGATTCTAGAGCTAAATGGTTAAATGTGTTCCCAGTAATTTACTCAGAAAGAGGAATTAGGTGGAGGATAAAGAATTTCAGACAAGTAAAACCTCTGATTCAAAACTTAGCCAAATATTCTTATCTCCAAGGAAATTTATGTATCTCAAACATGCATCGTTCTTTAATAAAGGGACTGTCAATTATCTTTCAACATAGAAAAATAACAATGTGAAAATTATTGCCATGTGAATACTACAAGATGTAAAATGCTTTGTGCGTTTTATATTCATTTCTTCATTAACTAAAGAAGCCACTGAGTTCATGTTAATTTGTTTTATATTCAACCTAAATTGAATGTGGAAGATGGTATGCAAAAAAGTAATTACAACATAAAGCAACAAAAATTTCTGACTAATGTAGGAAAGATTACTCTGGAGGCAGTGGGATTTCCAGAACTGGAACAATGATTGCCATCGTGGTGGTCTCAGAACTAGTATGAGATATTCTATGGCAATTAATATGGCACTTGGGATTTTGTACAATATAAAACTTTGCAAGTGATGATTTAGTTTAGTGGCTAACTCATGGAGCTGTGCCCTTGATCCTAGAAGCTATGTATGCACATGAACCATCATGTCTGCTCCATAAATCTTTTGACTCCAATCACAATTCATTTCTAGAAATGCCAATGAAATGAGAATAATTATGTTTGACTTCACATCTCATTCTGGGTATAGTGTAAACAATGGGGTGCACTCACAATCAGAGGCAAAAGTAAGAAATAAAATGTCACTGATGCAAATTTGTAACAACTAGAAAAGCCATAAATTCCCTAGGACAGCCACACTACTGTAAGTTTCACTATGTACATGCACGTAATTCACACTAATTCTGACTTCTAAAAGTCTCAAAAGAATACAAAACACAAACTCCAACAGTAATCACTAAGATGGCATCTCTTTATCTTTGAAAGCCAAAACACAGTTATATAAATTAATTAGCATCCTGTTTATTTTCTTGAAGTTTGGAAAGGACATTTGGTAAAAGTAATAGTTCTTCTCAGTAGACTTTTTTCTAGTGTTGGCATCTATTAATAATATTCATTTGATTTAATAACTGAATAGAAAGTAAAATGTGAGTGACTTTGTCTTTATAGTGCTTGTTCCTTCTGAAAATATAAAAGGCAAATGTGAGCCCCATATGTTTGCCTTTCTTTTTCCCCGTTCCACATGTGAAGCTTATTAGAGTGACAGCAAATCAGGTCCAACAGAAAATGTGATCCACTCCTTCACTGCTTTGCTTTAATTGATTTTGCTATAAGTTTGTGCTTGTCTCTGACTAGTTTTGTCAGAATACACTTCTGTGGAAAAGGAAAGAATTTTAAACTCTAAGCACAAAATGCAGCTTTCCACCTTTCTCCTTTCTCTTGTGTCTTATTAGCTTTCTGTTGCACTAACAGTGAACTAGTCAACATTTGAAATGAAGCTTCTTATTTTTTTGGTTTTGTTTTGTTTTAATAAGGTAGCAGAGCAGTTTTTTAGACATCCAATTTTTTCTTTGTCAATTATGAAATTATGACCCAATGCTTAGGAAACCGAGGTAGACATTGCCCTTAATTTTTTAGAGAAGTGAGTACAGTTCAAGGCAGGAAACAGTGACCATAGAAAGAGAACTCTGCTACACAACTGTTTCTTGCTGAGTTAGCAACCCGTGACTGTTATCTCCTGTGACTTCCTGATTAGTCTCTAGGTATGTCAACTCTTGGAAAGGCTGATGGTCTGGCAATCTCAGAGCTAAAGTGGGTCTTTTATATAATTGAAACATTTAAGGATGTCTTAAATGGCTGCCTTTAAGCCTACAGGGAAAGTACACTGTCTACAAGAAAGAAGTGGGGTAGCCCCAGTGGTCTGGTTAATAAAACAAAGGACACTGAAGAAAACTAGTTATTAGAGACCTTAAAAAGCACTGAACAACACTGTCTTACACACAACAGCCATTTTGTCTTTAAAACTGCAGGATTAAGCAACCCTGGAAGGTTCAAGAAACAAAGAAAAAAAGGGAGAAATTCACTGGGGACTCTTTGGGTGCCCTATTGTTCTGCTCATTCAACAAGGGATAATTGCAGAAAGTTTCAGGGACACATTAAAAAAAAAAACAAAACAAAACAAAACAAAAAAAAAAAACAAACAAACAAACAAAAAAAACCAATGTGCAATGTTTCTATGAGAAAAATGGCCTTCCAGCTGAGCATCTACAAAAGACTCTAGAAACTTGTATGAACATTGCAGTTTCTCATCCCTCAAAGTGCTTACTTGCAGGACATTTCATTCCCCAAAGGAAGTGGAAATAATTGTATTTCTAAACCAAATAATTTTCTCCTGCCTCAAATCTACAAAAGGATGATTTTGCTTTCCTTACCCTAATCCAAGTTAAAAGCTAATCCACGTGTGGTTATAATGAATCCTATACTTTTTATTTCAGATTTACTAAAAAGGAGCGATTTGGAATGCAAACTCCTAAGTTTTGTCAAAATGACAGCTTAAGTTGCAAGGTAAATATGGCCTTGATGGCCATGTTGATTTTGGTTCCACTTTACTAAATTTCCATAGAAAAGGCCACTTAGTTTCAAGTATAACTCCACAGGAATAAAATAAAAATGAATATAATTTACTGTAAGATACCTGGAAAATAACTTCAAAATATGTGCTAATCAATATAGGTTGAAGTCAATTTTACAAAGCCACACATGAAAGCAAACTAACTTCAGCCACTTGAGTACCTACAAGATATTGCTAGAGCTACTCACAGTGTTATCATAGGTCAGTTAGGTAAGGCCACTAACCTAAAAGAGTCGGAGTGTGAACATCTAAGTTCTTGCTCTGGATCCTCAGAGACTCATGGACTGAAAAGAATTCAAATCTCTCTCTATCTGAGTTTTTTATTCCAAACTAATAAGTGTGGCATAGGCTGCCTTTTCCTTAACTACTATTGTATAATATATTTTTAAAAATGGTGATTAATTTGCTGTTCAAATTAGCACACCAACAAGGGGACTGAAGAAAGGATGAATAGTTCTGTGGAACATCATCCAGACTAGCAATAACTGGTGCCCTCTGTTGATTTTTACAAATGAATACAGCATGCACACAGTCTGTATAACAGCAGACACAACTCATTCTCTTCACAAGAGGATTTCACTGACCATTTCACTGCCATTTTCTAAAAAATTTAAAGAATAAGATTTTACAGAATAAGAAAAATGTAAATTAAAAATGCTATTTCTTAGAACTTAACTTTATGGTTTTAGAATAGTATTTTCAGCTAACAGAATTATTTTCTGCATTTTCCTATTACTGAACTTGTATTTTTAAAGGATTAACGAGGGCATGTGCTAGTAAATATCTTTTGGGAAATTTGAATAACATGGTCTACATTTTGCCATCATTTTGGCAAAATACTATCTTGGCATGTGTTCTTCCTTGTTTACAGAGGTATGCTAATTAATGTTCCATGAGTCAGAAAGATTGAAATTCTTTGTCTGGTATAATATTTTACCACCAAAATAATGAAATATTATTAAATATATTTTATCAAAAGTAAATTTCACTAAAACGAATTTATATGTTTTATAATATAGATATGTGATTATACACACATATATATATATGCTCACAGACTAGCATACATAATACCATATATATAATATATAATAGACTATCATATATATATAAAATTAGTCTGTGGGTATATGCATATGTATTTGTGTATATTATTCAAATCTGTCCAATCAGTTGAGATCATATAGCTGTTAGTAATTTCACCTAAACATCAATGATATAATGACAGTGATTATCCTTTCAAGAAATATTTGTGTCTTTTTTAAATCCTAATGGTTGCATAAGTAAATGCTTTACTTTGAAAAATATCTGAATCTCTTCATCTTCAGTGAGTTGTGTGTGTGTTATCTTCAGCAATAAGTTTGCTCTAAGTTTGTGGGAAATAAACGTTTTTCATAGCAACAATTTAGGTTACTTGGGGATTTCCATGAGAATGTGTTGGCTAATAACTCAATTAAATGTAACCCAATTGGTTGTAATCAAGTCCCAGTACTGGAAGCTTCATTTGGTGACAAATGATGGCCAATTGTGACTCTGTCTCCTTTACTATTTGGAGAGTTCATTAGAATTGCCTTCACTTATTTTAAGACACTTCCATTGCACTAGATTTTTGTGCCATCCCTCAAATGCTTCTCATTTCTTTCCTTGCATTTCCTCTCTGATCCCCATCTCCCCTCAAATTCCAGTTACCCCCATCCCAATCCATCCATAAAATCTATTCTATTTCTCTGTCCTGGAAAGATCCATGTCCCCCACACCCCCAATTTATTCCTCTAACTAACCACTCTGAGTCTTTGAATTGTAATTTAATCATTTATTTAACAGTTGATATCGAGATATAAATGAATACATACCATGTTTACCTCATTCAGGATGTTTTTTTTTTTTTTTTTTAGTTCCATTCATTGGTCTGAGAATTTAATGATATCATTTTTAAACAGCTGAGTAATACTCCATGTGTAAATATACTACGTTTTTTCCAACTTCTAGTTATTATTTACAGAGTAGCAAAGAACATGGTTAAGCAAGTTTATTTCTGATTGAAGGAAGCATCATTGGAGTATATGCTCAAGAGCTATACAGATATCTCTAAGTAGATATATTTGTCTCATATTGCATTTGGGAGACATTTTATTTTTATCTTACTGGTGTTTTGCTTGGATATTATGGTATCCATTTTTTATGTGTTTTGTTTATGTATGTGTTTATGCATTTTTCATATTCTTTCACAGTTTCATTTTTGTTTGTTAGTTTGTTCATTTTGGTTTTTTTTTTTTCCCTGTCATTTGGTTTTCCTTTTTTGTTTTTTTTAAGAAAGAGAAAGAAACCTTAGAGTTGTAAGGGTAGGGAGTGTCTTGGAGGAGATGGGGGAGCAGAAACTGGAATATATTATATGAAAACAAATTTATTTTCAATTAGTAATACTACATCTGAGGAAAGAACCACAGCTTCTGAGGGCATGAGGACATGCGATTTTGAAGGAAGTGGTTTGACCTTGGGGTAGACTTCAGATGCCTGTTTTTTTTTTTTTTTTTTTTTTTTTTAAAGAAAACATACTCATGTTGTAGAAGTCAGGACTGAAGAGAAAGAAGTGGCCAAATTTAAGATAGAAAAATAAAGTTAATAAAGTTAGCTTAAGAGATGTATTCAAGGTGAAGCAAATTAGAGCTGCTCTTCTTGCAGAGATATCCATTAGGTTTATGCATTACCAGCTGACAGTGCTATTGGAAAAGTTGGCAAATGTTAGGGTAGGTTTCTTGGAGGAAGCAGGTTATAAAACATCTCCTTGAAAGGCTAGAGAGGAACAATGAGCTACTTGTTGCTTCTGCTCTTGGCCCACATGAACTGAGATATTTTCCTTCCCTATAAATTTTTACAATATCCATGACAATCTAAAAGCAGAGGAGCCAACTGACTGTGGACTGGGAGTTTTGAAAGTATGAGTTAAATACATATTTCTTTCCTTAGGTTTTATTGGGGATTTTGTTGACGCAACATAGAAGTGATAAACACAACTAACAGTTACAGAAATGGGTAAGTAGATGGTTTGCATTTCTCTCTGTGTCTTCATTTTTTCATAGAGGGGACACAAATCACAGTTAGAATCACTACTGTAATATGATTTTCTTTTATATCTCCTACGATATGGAATTTTTTTTCAGTGAAAAATCCTGAAAGAAATAGACCTAAATGAATATGTAAAAAAAATATATGGTTAAAGACAATACATATAGGAGGCTAATGCAACATATGACGTATGGGTAATGTTCTTCTGTATATATGTTTGTCTTATTGGTTGATGAAAAAAAAACACTAATTAGTCAGACAGGAAGTAACATAGCATGGTAGAAACTGACACTAGCTAACCATAGAGGTCTGGAGCTCTGTACAGACAGGCAGGAAGTGACATAGCCAGGAAGAATCAGAATATAATCAGAGACAAACAGGAAATCGTTCTATTCTCTATAGAGATGTAACAGGCAAAGGAGATGTAGGTCCGGCATTCCCAGTAAGACAAGAACACATGGAAATACTTAGATTAATAGAAATGGGTTAATATTTAGGACGGATTAATAGAATGGGTTAATATTTAGGACAGAGCTAGCCAATAAAAATCGCAAGGAACAAGCCAACAGTTTTATAATTAATACAGAAACTCTGTGTGACATGACTCTGGGACCAAGCTGGTAAGAAAATGTTTGTAACATATGACTATTTAAAATTAATATTCATAGAAAAATGTAAGAGAACATTATATACATGAGATACAAGGCAAGGATTCTTGAAACAGAGTTTATAAAGGACAAGAAGAAACAAGTATTGCTTGATTAAAGATATATTGATAGGCCATCCTGGACTACAGAGTGAGTTCCAGGACAGCCTTCAAAGGTACACAGAGAAATCCTGTCTTGAAAACCTCAAAAAGAAAAAAAAAAAAGATATATTGACAAAACAAGCAAAAACAAATTGATTCTGTAACAGAGGTATTATAAAATAAATAACAGAACATGTAGAAAAAATAACATACAAGTATAATATTCTAAAATTCCAGATATTGAATTACAAAAAGAAAATTCAAATATTTAGATATAGAAAATTTAGGAAATTTATAAAGACAAAAACTGACATTGACATCATTGTGTATACAGAATAAATGCTGGAAATTGAGGGGAAAAGCAAATAATCAGGAAATGAATCTGGAATCTATTAAGTGGACATGAAGAAAATTACACATATTTTTGATATGCAATGACATTTACTTGCACAAATCATTAAAATATTGCTAAAAGTCACAATCCAGAATACTAACAGGCACATTATACAGTAAATTATCAGCACCAAAAAATGTATAATAAAGACATAAATTTTATGTGGGAAAAATGCTGGAAAGAAAGTTATATAACAGCTGATAAATTTTGTCCTTTTAATTTAGGCCACAAATTAAAAAGGAACTTTAAATTATGACAGTTTGGAACTATGGAAGAAAACTCATGAGTCTTTTAAATCCTTTAAAATCAAGGTTTGTGGTTAACCTCCTCTAGTTTAGAATCACTTCTAATAAGAAAGAGATAATATTTACAAAGCTTCCAAGAAAAGAAATCCAAGCATATAATGTCTCAATATAAACTAAACTAAAATGTGTCAAGGTGAAATGCAAAAAAAAAAAAAAAAAAAAAAAAAAGATGATAAAGAGAAAGAGGCCTGGACAACAAAAAAGGAGAATAGAAAAATAAAGTAGAAAGATGATAGATAGATAGATAGATAGATAGATAGATAGATGTTAAAAGAAAATCATGGTACTTATTGCTCTATCAGAGGTACAAAGTTCAAACCCCAGCACTCACATTAAGTGGTTCACAAATTCTTGAAATCCAGCAGCCTTCTACAATCTCATATTTTCTTTTTGGGAATGATCCGATATTTCTCAGAAGTTCCCATTTTATCTCATTTTTTAGAATTTGTTCACATATGCTATTCTAAATCAAACAACAGCAATGGCCAGACTTCCAACTTGATTTAGTTAGAGAAATTGTAGAATGTTTTAATGAGTAACTTTTCCTAATTATGTAAGCATAAAGTAGATACTTTAGAAGAATTATATACTTACCAAAATAAAAACAAGTAAATGGATGTCAGTCATGCCAAATATGTTGTCACGTGGGCTTCAGGAAGAATTATTAATGTAATGTAGACAAGTTGGCAGCTAGTGAACATCAGATTTAATCTTGGATTACAGTCTCTTCTTACTTAGAATGTCTTAGCTTTGGGTTCTACAACGACGAACTAGAACAATGATTATGTCTTGTATGCACCATAGTCACCTGCAAAGTTTATTTCAACAGAGATTTCTAAAGATCACATTCAGAGTATCTGAGTCAGTAAATTTCAGTATTATCTAAGCATGTGCTTCCCAGCAAGATTCTGGGTATTGCTGTTGCTGTTGGACTGGGACCTGTACCCAGAAAGCTACTGCTGTGTGAGATGCTCATTGTGAGACTCTTTATGGACTCTCTGATGACTGGTGGAGATACTGAAAGTGGGCAGTCTAAAGAAGTGCCTCTTAGAAAATATTAAAATGTGTTTATTAAACACTAACATCCAGTCAGTGCTAGACTTAGCTTTCAGTTAGCTTATAATTATCCCCAACACAAATTCTATTCTCTCCATTTAAAAAGTAGAGTGGTATAATCTGAAAGTTTACATGTTGAAACGTTGGTATTTTTACTTAAGTATATTTGTACCTCTATTAATTTGTCTATGTGGATTGGGTAAGTTTATTACAATATGCTTGACTTATTTTGGGATTCAGATATCTGATGCTAACAAAATTCTCTAACTCCATTTACTCTTTTCTGTTTTGTGGTGACAGACATGAAGCTAAAACCCCACAACCAAGCCTCAGGCTTCATGCTCTAGGCAATCATTCCCTGGGCTTATTTCACTACAAAACACATTTAAACATTGGCAAACTATCAGCAAAGCTCATGAAATGTAATGTCCATTTGAATTATAATGAATGGTGTCAATGATCTCACAGATGAATTCTGTACTTGAAAAAATAAGCAGACTCTGATTCAGATGCTTTTTGATTGTAAGAAACAATATCAAAATAAGTAAAATAAAATAAAGCACTACATATTGGTATGTATAGAATACTAACTAGAAATACAGAGAATGAACACTTTTACCTCGGCCCATTATTGAAGTCATTTCTTTCATATACACTCAACAGTGCAAACAGTCTTGCTGAATTAAGTTTAAACAGCACAACACTGTGTATTTTTGCATCATTTATGCTTTATTGCCACAGGGAAGTCTTGTTTGCAGATATCTGTTGCATCACAGCAATGAAACTGACTGGGTTTCAAAAGTAAAGGAATGCAGAATCAATGTACTCTGAAAGTAATTATTACTAAGCTACTTATATTCTGATATTCTAATTTCCAAAATGTCCCATTAGAAGTCTTCCCTCAGTTTATTCTTTTTAGTCTGAAGAGATGGTTCACAGTGCTTGCTTCTCCTTTGCCTTCCCCCTCCTTCTTCTTTTTCCTTCTAATTTCTGTCTTTTTAAAACAGATCAATCATAACTAAACGGTCAACTTGGGAAAGGAAGGGACAGGTAAACCAAGGTATAGTTGAGCGGTCATGTGGAAACATAATAAAGTAGAATCTTCATTACATATATACACATCAATTCAATTAAATGTAATTGCCAAATAACAGGGGAGATGGAGCACCATTAGGCATTCTTTTCACTAAATGAATTTCTAGTACTAGAATGGGGTAATTAAAATTGCAGTTTCTGGATGGAGGTGCCCCAGGTTATTACTGAAGATATTGATTATAAGGCCCTATTGCTGAAGGAAAAGTCCACACAACTCACTGAACAAGAAGAAGTTGAGCTGGTGCCTAACTAGAACTTTCCCCACTACAGACTAATATTCAAGGTACTGGAAAGTACTCTGCATGCTATCAAAGTAGATAGGTGAACATCAACTTAGCTGCCAACCTTTGTTTTTTTTTTTAAGTATAAATTTATTTATTTTTCTTATTTTATATATCGATCCCAGTTCCCTCTCAATCTCTTCCTCCTTCCCTCTCTTCCACCCTTCCATACCCCTCGACCACCATCCTATCCCATCCCCTCCCCCCCCCCAACTCCACATGTATGGTGATGCCTTCCTGGAGTAGTCATCTATCTGTCAAGTCATTTGGCCCTCCCACCTGCCTGTAGCTTAAGGGAGTATCCCTTCATGGGGAATATGCTCCCAAAGTCCTTTTCTGCACCAGGGATACATCCTGGTTCCACTGTCAGAGGTCCCTTAGACTGCCCAGGCCTTCTAACTGTGACCCATGTTCAGGGGGTCTGAGTCAGTTGCATGCTGGATTCCCAGCTATCAATCTGGGGGCACATTAGCTCCTCCTTGTTCAGGTCAGCTGTCTCTGTGGTTATCTGTTGCCCATTTGGCTTAGTGTGTAGCTGTGGGTGTCTGTTTCTGTTTCCATCAGCTACTAGATGAGGGCTCTATATTGTGAGTGGAGGGGCAGTGATTAGAGAGGGAGCTAGGAGAAAGAGAAGGGGAGGAGAGGAAAGCACGTGAGATTAGGAAGATTGAGTCAGGGGAGGAATAGATGAGAGAAAAAGAGAGAGACACAGTGAAAGTGATACCATAAAAGAGGGAGCCATTATAGGTTTCAAGAGAAAACTGACTCTAAAGAAATGTCCAGAGACAAACAAGACTGACCTCATCTAACAATTTGAGCAACAGTGGAAAGGCTACCATAAATGCCCTTCCCTGGTAATGAGAATGATAACTGCCAACCTTTTGATTTACAGTGATGACCGATCTGCAGGATACTCAGGTGCAATGCTGGCACGAAGCTTGTGTGGGTAACCAACAAGATCTGGTGTGATTTAAAGTCTATTACATTAGATGAAGATCTTACCTGACACTGCTTAGGTGGCCAAGAACTTGAGATGAGATAACCCAGAGACCTGGGGGAAAATCGAAAATGAATGTTCTATTAGAGGATCATAGCAATATTATTACTGGCAATTACATTCTGTTATACTCATGGATCAGTGCCTTGTTCAGCCATCATTACAGAATCTTCCTCCTGTATCAGATGGGAACAAATACAAAGGTGCAAAGCCAGACAATGTTCAGAGAGTGAGAGACTTAAAACATGTTGTCCTAAATGGGATGCCTCTAGCAAATCCCACCTCTCAGGGTTCAGGGAACTCCATGGAAAAGCAGGCAGGTAAAGGAGATTGAGAATACCAAGGAAACAACACCTTATCCTAAAGCTACCAATATACATGTGAACTCACAGAGACTGGCAACATAAATGGTGTCTACATAGGCCTGTACCAGATAGAACTGCAAAGCTGAGAGAAGTGTACTCAAGCCCCATCCTTAACCAAGAAGCTGTTTCCAATTGATAGCCACTAGTAAATTAAAAGAAAAAAAATATTTTCTTCAAAAGACTCTAACTGGTTTACTTGTCTGTGTGTCCTATTCTGAGTTGTTTCTTTTTGCTTTAACTTACTGCATATTATCATTATTCCTTAAATACTTTATCATATTCCTTAGATCTGAATGGGAGGAGAACTAGAAAGCATTCAGGGAGGAAAAACCATAATCAGAATGATAAACATATATATGAATATATATAGTAAAAGTATTTTTAGAAAAGAAAAAAATGATAAAAAAGATTGTCCTCATGGTATTCAGTATATCATTTATGTTTCTATAACCTTTTCATTTTTTTTAAATGTATGATTCTATGGGGAGTCTGGTTTTAAGTTACTGGAACTGATGGTTTTGTTTTCTCAGTAGGAATTCACTTTTTAACATATGGTTTCTTACTGTGTAGGATAATTGTATACTGTGTGAAGATGCATTTTTGGGACTGGAGTAATAAAAGGCTGAATGGCAACCAATATCTAGTCAGGAAGTATAGGTGGAACTTCTGGGAAGAGAGAGAACCCTCAGAGAAGAAAGGCAGAGTCACCGACCAGATGCAGAGAAGAAACAGGAGGAGCAAGATGAAAGAGAGGTAATGCCATGTGGCAGAATGTAGATTAATATAAATTTAAGTTACAAGAGCTATTCCAGAGGAGTTCCATTGAGCATCCAGTGAGGGCAAAGTACCAGAAACTGGAGGCCTTGATCCAGACCAGTGATTCACAGCAATAGACATTTGCCAGTAAAACTGATATGGCATAGAGGCACTGATGCCTCCAATACACAGGATGAATAAAATGGTATTGGAAAGGCAGGGAAGAAGGAAAAATGAGATTTTTATGTTGTGGTTTTGTTGTCGTTCTTTCTGCTTTTATTCACTTGCTGGCTTACTTTGAGTTGTTTCCTTTTTTGGTGGTGGTGTGCATGACAGGGATGAGAGGAGACTATGAGGGATGAGGAGGTGAGTAGAATTGAGGTACCTAATGTGAAACTCCTAAAGAGTCAACAAAGAAGTTAAACTTTAAACAGAGTTAGTGGAGATAAGTCTAAGGTAAAGGTCAGATTCATAATTAATAATAACTCTCTAGCTCATTACTTGAGGGCTGGAAGTCCTAAGATAGTTCAACAAGAAAGCTTGCTACATCATAGAATGGCAAACAAGTTATTCTAAAAATGGAAGTCCTGTATTTGGAATAAGAGATCTAACAAAGCTGACTGTTTTAAGCAGTTTGACTAGAGTTTTGAATATTAATTTCCAGTTAAAACTGATTTTAAAATCTCTTCTAATATTATAGCATTTTATAATCATTGTTAGCTGAGTTTCATTACAGGAGGAGAATGGGAGCAATAACTTTTTGCTCCCAAGATCCCTGACATATTTAACTGACATCCTGATTATAAAATTTTACAATTATAGTATCTTCCCTAACAGAGGATGATAGTTGGTTTGTATCCTA
Organism: Phodopus roborovskii; assembly: GCF_943737965.1. Lineage (NCBI taxonomy): Eukaryota > Metazoa > Chordata > Mammalia > Rodentia > Cricetidae > Phodopus > Phodopus roborovskii. The sequence continues at coordinate 1,889,410 of NW_026126545.1, read as the reverse complement.
GTTCCAGTTGATACATTTAATCAAAGAAAATTTAGTCAAAAACCCCAAAGACCTATCTATCTCATAAATATTAGATTTGTATAATTGTGAATAATAAATATATACTGAATTTATGAATTAAAACATATTGTACAGCTGCAATCATCAAAGAAGATCTGAGTTCAATCATCAGGACTCACATGCAAGAGGCAGAGAACTGAATAGTACAAGATTTCCTTTAACCTCCATGTAGTGTGTATGCACATACACAAAATAAATTAATGAATTTTAAAAGTGAAAATGTACTGCAGAAGGATATCCTTTGAAATACGTTAATATTTCACAAATATTTAGGATTACCAAGATTGACACAATCAGCATTGTATGAAGGTGCATCATGTAAATTATACACCTTTTCTTTTCACTTTTTTATAACTTTTTATTTAAATTTGAAACAAGCTTGTTATACATATGAATCCCTGTTCTCGCACTCCCCTGTCCTCCCCTGTTCCCCACACCAACCCACAACCCATCCCCTTTCTGCTCCCCAGGAAAGGTAAGACCTTCCACAAGGAGTCTTCAAAGTCTGTTATGTCATTTGGAGCAGGGCATAGGTCCTCCCCCATGTGTCTAGGCAAAGGGAATATCTCTCTGTGTGAAATGTGCTCCCAAAGTCCATTCATATACGAGGGATAAATTCTCATCCACTACCAGAGGCCCCATAGACTTCCTAGTCCTCCCAACTAATACCACATCCATGGAATCTGGGTCAGTCCTAAGCTGGTTTCCCAGCTACCGGGCTGGAGTCATGAGCTCCCCCTTGTTCAGGTCAGCAGTTTCTATGGGTTTCTCCAGCCTTCTTGACTGTTTTGCTCATCACTCCTCCCTGTCTGCAATGGGATTCCAAGAGTTCAGCTCAGTGTTTAACAGTGGTTGTCTGCTTCTGCTTCCATCAGCTACTAGATGAAGGTTCTATGATGGCAGATAAGTTAGTTATCAATCTCATTATTGGGGAAGGGCATTTAAGGTAGCCTCTCTATTATTGTTCAGATTGTGAGTCGGGGTCATTCTTGTAGATCTCTGGATATTTTCCTAGTGCCATATTTCTCTTAAAACCTATAATGACTTTTATCATGAAAGGGTGTTGAATTTTGTCGAAGGCTTTTCAGCATCTAGGGAGATAATCATATGGTTTTTCTTTTTCAGTTTATTTATATGGTGGATCACATTGATAGATTTTCATATGTTAAACCATCCCTGCATTCCGGGGATGAAGCCTACTTGGTCATGGTGGATGATTTCTCTGATATATTCTTGAATTTGGTTTGTCAGTATTTTATTGAGTATTTTTGCATCGATGTTCATCAGGGATATTGGTCTGTAGTTTTCTTTCTTAGTTGTGTCTTTGTGAGGCTTGGGTACCAAGGTTATTGTGGCCTCATAAAAAGAGTTTGGCAATGAACCTTCTGTTTCTATCTTGTGGAACAGTTTGAGGAGTAGTGGTATTAGTTCTTCCTTGAATGTCTGGTAGAATTCTGCATTGAATCCATCTGGCCCTGGACTTATTTTGTTTGGAAGGCTTTTGATGACTGCTTCTATTTCATTGTGGGTTATAGGTATATTTAAGTTGTTTATTATTGATTTAATTTTGGTAAGTGATAGTTATCCAGAAATTTGTCCATTTCCTTTGAATTTTCAATTTTTATGGAATACAGATTTTCAAAGTATGACCTGAAAATTGTCTGGATTTCCTCTGTGTCCATTCTTATGTTCCCCTTTTCGTTTCTGATTTTGTTAATTTGCATGTTCTCTCTTTGCTTTTTTGTTAATTTGGATAAAGGTTTGTCTGTCTTGTTGATTTTCTCAAAAAAACCAACTCTTCGTTGCATTGAGTTTTTGTATTGTTTTCCTGGTTTCTATTTTGTTGATTTCAGCCCTCAAGTTGATTATTTCCTGGCATCTACTCCTACGGGGTGAGTTCGCTTCTCTCTGTTCTAAGGCTCTCAGTTGTGCTGTTAATTCTCTTATGTGACTATCCTCTGTTTTCTTCATATGGGCACTTAGTGCAGTGAACTTCCCTCGTAGCACTGCTTTCAAGGTGTCCCATAAGTTTGGGTATGTTGTGTCCTCATTCTCATAGAATATTATAAATTAGTCAACAAAACACCAAATAACCCTATTAAAAATGGGGTACAGAACTGAAGAAAGAATTCTCAACAGAGGAAATCAAAAAGGCTGAAAGACACTTAAGAAAAAGCTCCACATCCTTAGCTATCAGGGAAATGCAAACCAAAACAACTTTGAGATAATATCTTATTCCTGCCAGAATGGCTAAAATTAGAAACACCAATGATGACTCATGTTGGAGAGGATGTGGAGACATGGGAACACTCCTCCACTGCTGGTGAGAGTGCAAACTCATACAGCAATTTTGGAGATCAGTATGGCGGTTCCTCAGGAAAATGGGAATTAGTTTACCAAAGGACCCGGCAATCCCCCTCTTAGGCATATAACCAAAGGATCCACATCCATGCAACAAAGGCATCTGTTCAACTATGTTCATAGCAGCACTATTTGTAATAGCAAGAACCTGGAAGCAACCTAGATGCCCCTCAATTGAAGAATGGTTAATGAAGATGTGGCACATCTACACAATGGAATACTACTCTGCAGAAAAAAATAATGGTATCTTGAAGTTCGCAGGCAAGTGGATGGCACTTGAAGAAACCATCCTGAATGAGGTAACCCAGTCACAAAAAGAGGAACACAGTATGTACTCACTCATATATGGATTTTAGACCTAGATCAAAGGATCACCAGCCTATAATTCACACCACCAGAGGAACTAGGATACAAGGTGTATTCTATGAGATTCATATAAAGTCTCTCACAGAACCAGGAAGGGACAAGTCCCCTAGAGTTCTGGGGAAGTGGGGGGGACAGTGAATGGAGAGAGAAGTAGGAGAAAACGAGGGGGAGGAAAGGAAAAATGAGCAACCAGGAAGATTGAGCCTGGTTAGGAATAGAAGACAGGCAAGAGAGAGAGAGAGAGAGAGAGAGAGAGAGAGAGATAGAAGAACATAAAAGAGGGAGCCAATAATGGTTTGAAGATAAAATTGAACACAAAGAAAGGTCTAGAGAACTACAAGACTGCTGCCAACTAACAATGTGAGCTTCTGTGAAAAGGCTAACATAAATGCCCTTCCCGGAGAGTGAGATCAACAATTAACTTATCCATGGAGCCCTCAACTAATGACTGATAGAAACAGGAGCAAATACCCATACAGAAAAACTGAGTTGAAGTAGAACCCAGATGCAGATGGAGAGGAGAAGACCAGGCGGCAGAAACACATAGAGACGGCTTACCTGAATAAGGAGGAGCTAACGGGCCACCAGACTGATAGCTAGGAAGCCAGCATGGGACTGACTCAGGGCCTCCTGAGCAGTCTAAGGGACCTCAGACAGTGGATCCAGAATGTATCCCTGGTGCACAAAAGGACCTTGTGAACACATCCCCCATGGAGGGATAACTGCCTTAATCTAGAGATAGGAGAGAAGCCCTAGTCCCTACTTCAAATAACCTGTCAGATCCACATGACCCTACTGGATGGCATTCCCCTACATATGGAATTGGGGTGGGGGTATGGGAGGGGAGGGTGGTTAGAGTGCATGTGAGAGGGCAGAGAGTATAAAAGGGAGGGAAGGAGGGAAGGAGAGAGGGAGAAAGGGAGAGAGGGAGGGATGGAGGAAATTGGAATCAACATGTAAAATAATTAAAAAAAAAAATGCTTTGACTCCAAAATTTAATTTCAAGGACAAGTTACTGGGGAAAAAGATTTCTATTTTTATTTCCACAGAAAATGAAAAGATGTGGATTCCTTCCAGACTAATGTGGTTTGATCAAGCCAGACTGCCTAAAACAGAGTACAAGCTGACCCTACATTCAAAACAGCTGGACAAAACAGCCCTACAGACTACAGCCAGGATTTCTGCATCTTCTTCAAATCCCCCATGACAGCGCCCCTTACCAGCAGGGAGTAGTTTGGAAAGAATGATGCCCAAATTTCCAAATATTGTCTATAAATGTTTGTTTTCATTTAAATGGACTTTGTTATATAAAATAAATAAATAAATAAAAGAAATTTCAAACATTTTAAATAAATTTAAGAATTTCTAAAAAAAAAAAAAAAATACCTATACTTAGGACTCTTTTCTTGCTCTCCTCTGTTCTTTCCCTGACTCAATCTTCCTGCTCAGTCATGCTCACCTCTCCTTTCCTCTTCTTCTTAACTCCCTCTCCCTTCCCCCCATGCTGTCAATATGCTTGGGAGATCTTGCCCTTTCCCCTTCTCCAGGGAAACATACATGTCTCTCTAAGGGTCAGTTTATGCTGGACAGGATGTGGAGAAATGGGTACACTCCATTGGTGGGAGTGCAAACTTGTACAGCCACTTTGTAACCAATATTTTCTCAGAAAAATGGGAATCAGTCTACCTCAATATCCAGTAATTCCACTCTTAGGCATATACCCAACAGATGTGCCTTCATACAAGGACATCTGTTCAACTATGGTCATAGCAGCATTATTTGTAATAGCCAGGATCTGGAAGCAACCTTAATACCCCTCAACTGAAAAATGGATGGAGAAAATGTAGTATATTTACACAATGGAGTACTATTCAGCTGGAAAAAAATACAATGGAATCTTGAAATTTGCAGGCAAATGAATGGAACTAGAAGAATCCATCCATCCTGAGTGACCCAGTCACAAAAATACAAACACAGTATGCTCTTACTCATATGTGTTTTTTAGCTGTAGAGCAAAGGATTAACAACCTCACCAGAAAAAAAGAAAAGCTAGGAAATTCCACACCTTTCTCAAAAAATTTCAAACACATAAAGCAGCACATATGATTTGTACAACTATGTGCTTTATAAATGGTTTTCTGAACCATGTCTCTTCTGCTTCCCTGTAGAGGTGAGGGGATGGACAGAGGGTTGCTAGTGTGTGCAAGGATACATAAAACTTGAAGGGAATAATTTTTAATGATCTAGTATGTAGAAGGAATGCTATTGTGATATACTTCAAAACAGACAATAAACCCAAAGAAAAGTAAATGCTTTGAGTCATGAGATGTGCATATTACACACATCTATTTAATATGTACTGTATACATTTATTTACATATCAGTGTACTCAGGAATTATACACAGTTTTCACATATCAATTAAAATAAGAGAATATGTATTAAAATATTGATATTGTATCATCTGCTCTATTACTGGCTTCTCCTATAACCTTACTCACAGCTACACTATCTCTGTAGCCAACATTGAACTCTTGAGTGCTACTCAAAACATGTCTTATGCTTCTCTTTCTCATAACTTTTTCTATTGATCTATTGTTCTCTTGGATTCTCTTCCAAGAAAGGACACACACACACACACATACAAACATTTATTTATCATAAATAAATAAGAATCTGGGATAACAAATAGGCTGAAAGATGTTTATTCAGGGAGAAATTATTGCCAGCAGGTTCCCATCACAAGGATGCCCCTGGATGCTATCTTGCTCCTACTAGGAAGCAAGAGAGATCCTGCTGGGATCCCCAACCCCAGACATAGTTGCCCCAGGTCACGTCTGTACTTGTCCCCACCTCAATGGGCAACAAGTGAAGGTTGGGTTAGATATCTCACTGTGTGTGTGTGTGTTTGTGGTCCATTTTTTAAAGCTCACTATATAGTAGATTTAATCCAGGTTTGCACAATTAAGCAACCATATATTATTTTCTTTTTATATTGCAGCATCATCTCCAATAGCCTTTGTTCCCTATATCAGTCAAGAATGTTTGTCCAAACAGTTCACAACAACCCTACTTACCTGGTTTTTCCACCTAAAATTGTTAGTTATATTTACATAATTTTTCAAACCCTTAATCCAATTAAATCACAATTGGTCTATGTTAAAAAGAGATGTGTAAACTCAACATAGATATATCCCAGGATGCATTTCCCACACTTCTTACTATCTTTTCTATATAAATGTTCCACCTGAGTTATGGCAGTAGTTTTCTTAGCAATTCATTTTTGTGTCACTTGTCATTTTTGGTCAGTTCATAACAAAGTAGGCTAGGTTTCCTTAGTAATGTCTAAGTTGGTCTTGCTATTGTTTTGGCATAAAGGTCTAACTAATTCATTTTCATTAGAAGCGAAACTTATCCTTTATTAAGACAAAAGAATACTGATATCCCACAGCTTATATCCTATCATGCTCACTATACTCTAGCCACACTGTGCCCTTCAGTTTCTTTAACATGACTACACACTCCTGGTTCAGGTTGTATACACTCCATTTTCTTTCTTTGTCAGAAAATCTTTTCCATCAGATAGTGATTCATCCTTTCTGTTAGAGAATATAGCCACATGGTCATAATGTACCTGGTTAACCCATCTTGATATAAATCTTGCATATATTTCATATCTTCTTCATCCTTTTCAAATTGATTGTCTCATGCTTTTTTACTGATTTAACTTGATTCTCCTTCATTTGATGAACTGATATCAACAGAAGGGCTGGTGCTGTTTTTCTTCACACGCACACACACAATCACACACACGGTGTTGCACGCTCAGTTCTTGCATCATACCTGGTACATAGGAACCATTTTATAAAATAATAATTCAGGAGCAATGTGTGTGTTGAATTTGTGGAGGCTTGTCTTCTTTGCTTTGTTCTTTTTTCCTTTAGAAGATAAGCTCCATGAAGTCCAAAGAAGATTCAACCTACCATAAAACATACACACATTAAAAAAATAAAAAAGTGGACAAAGTCTGGAGACTGAAGGCCCGAGGCTGAGGATCTGTTAATAGCTTAGGAGGTGATTTCTCATTGAGATTTAGTGTTCTTAAGAAGAAACTGAAAACTTGGATATTTGCATATTATGTTTATTTAAACATTCCTTTGTTGTTGATTTTATAAATCTTTATAATATTCTCTTTACTCATTGACTTCTTGTTGATATAACAGTTAATGGCAATTGGGATAACACAATGTTTTCTCAAATATCCACCATTCAGTAATAAACTATCTATTGAACAAAATTCCCAAAATTCCATATTGTCATGGGTTACAATGAAAACATTTGTTCTTGTATTGGATTGCTAAAACATTATAATACAGTTGAAATTGAGGATAGTTAACTTGTCTTTTAAATCCTCCCAAGGGAGTTCATTTGTTTCCTCATTATTTGTTCAGTAAGCAATTAATTACTCATGTCTGCACCTATATGTCCATGAAATATAATTTCATAAGAGCATGATGGTTGTCACTTGCATGTTTCTTATTTGCTGTATCAAGTTGAAGTCATCTTGTGATGGAGTTGGCAATTTAGCTCAGTCGTAGATAGAATACTTGCTAGTGTGTGAGAGGCCCCTGGATTGGGCAACCTGAAAATACAAGCAAGCCAATAAATACTATTCAAAAATGAGTAATTATATCCTGGTAGCATAAAGGTATTGATAAAACTGTTATCTGACAATTGACAATCAGACTGAATACTAAGTGTTCAGGTTGTATTTGAAAATGAATACTTTCCTGATTTGATTGCTTTCTTCCTATTTAGGAACTTTCTGTTTATGCTGTATTTGTTCTGCCCATGTTGGTTATGTCTATTTGTTCTCTTTTGCATTTTTTTTTACATTTTTCTTTTTCGCTAGAATGTTTCCTCAAATTTCCCTCTGTGAAAATTACCCTGGGTATTCCAGATGTACTTAGCTGCCTACTGTGTCAGTAACTAGTTAGTTATATGTGAACAGTACAATAAAAATCAAATAAACTAAAACTTCAATTACTTAATTACACTCACAAAATTTAAAGTGCTGAAAAGCCACAGGCTGACAATGCCTATAGTGTTAGGCAGTGCAGGCATCAAACATATCCATTATCACAGAAACTTTAATTAAACTCTGTCACATTTTTATTCAATTTATTAATAATTGTTTTCTACATTCTTAAGAATTGGTTTCCATAAAAATCCATATAACAGCACTGAAATACTAAGCATCTTATTATATTTTGCATGTACAACTGCACAGGACCTATCCTACAACTTAAAATTACTCATCAAATACAGATTTGTTTTTGGAAGAACTTAGAGAAATTCTAATTACATGTATCAAAAAAAGTATTAGTATGATACAATGTAAATATGTTAAATAAATTACAGTCTTTCTTATCTAATTAGTCAATTTAACATTAAATAAAATTTATTTCCTTTTTCTCTCTCTAAAGTTAGTGTGATCTATTGACTTCCAGTCAGTTACTTGCATCTCAAATGCCAATGTTATCATGGCTGATTGCCATACCCATCATGGCTGTGATCCGTTAAATTTCATATCAGGAGACTTGGTAGGACAATTAAACTTGCCTATGTCTGCATGCCTTTTGACAAGGAAAATATAAGGTGGGTCTCTAGGGAAATAACAAACTCCATGTGACATCCACCGGTCCTGAAAACCACTTTCATTTTATTGTTCCTTGGTTTTCTTGTTCAGCTTTCAGACACTAAAAAAGGAAAAAGCAGGGAGTTTAGGAGGCATATTTGTGGTATAGAAAATAACTAGTGAATACATTAGGGTTGTTTGTTTTTAACCCTCATTTCATAGAAAAGTAAATTGTTTTAAGTTTGCGGACATCATTATCTGCATAAAATTTCCTAAATGTGGGTCCTGTAAGAGAAATTATCCGCATTGATGACAAATATTCAAAATGACACATTAGGTAGAAATGTGACAAGTTCAACTCTAGCATGATTTACTATTGTGCTAAGAGGGTTTTCATAAGAATGAGTAGATATTTACACTTCAACCAGGTAGCTATGCTAAGCGATGTGAGGTTTAGCAAAGATAAGGCAGACCTGTGTTATTGCCTATAGTTCATATATACCAGCACCAACCTATTTGCTTTATCTAGGCAATTGGCTTACATACTGTAACTGTGTTTTGAACACTATCCTTTAGGGGCCACAGCTGTATTTCAGCTGATTATTAGAAAAACTCACAGCTGAATTCCACAATCATAAGCTTTCCTACACAATACCATGTTGAAGCTGAAATGCAATAAAAGAAAGTGTTTGTGGTTCATAGTGACTGTTTCATAGAATTCTGAGACAAAAAGTGAGCATTTGCATTGAGAAACTTTGCTAACACTGATAATATTTTCTCTACAAATGACAGATGCAGTAGTATTAACATACCTACTGTCTATATCTGCTCATTATGTTGCTACTAGTCTAACCACATATGGTATCCTCCATAATTTTCCATAATATGTGAAAGTGTTACCTTCAGGCAGCTGATACTATGGGAAACAATTAAATAAAACTCCATGATACTATCTCTGTGGGTGGAAAACAACTCAGGAATACAACTGATTGTCCCACCCAACAGTACAGCCGGAATCTGCCTACATAGCATCTGTATGGCAGAATTTATAGGGTGTGTTATTTAAATTGCAGATTTCATTTGAAATGAGGTGGATGTGAATGCAATGACCTAGCCCTCTACTCATCAATAAAGATTTTTCTGCATCTTTCTCTCGCGGAAATTTTATTCCTACTGTTTGTATTTCCATACGAATCAACCTGTGAGGCATTGGAACTAAGACAGACACAGCAGGAACATTTTTTCCCCTCATGTGCCTCCATTTATGATGCTGCCATTGAATACAAGTACCAATGATAATGAGGATGCTGCATTGGCCACTTAGTCTCAGTAAAGAAGTAAAGTCAAGAAGAAAGCCAGAGTGTCATGATCATCAGGTGAACTGAAACCAAATACACAACTTAAAAGTGGTGACCAGTGTCCTGTAGCTCCACTATGATAATTGAAAGATGTTGTCAGTTTCTTTGGGATGCAGTTTATGTTACTCAAACAATATTTGCCAGCTGATGCTCCTATGAAATTATTTATTATTAGCACTCTGAGATTTTTCTCTGGAGGAACTGGAATAGCATTTTCTCTTCTGAATATGCCAGAAATCCTTAAGTCAAATCATGTCAGTCCCTGAAATCTGAACCCATGGTCTGGATGATGAGCATTCGGGAGCTAAGAGGATGCCTAAAATCCCCTGTAATGAAGTTATACCGAGCAAGAAAGTCGTGGGAAGAGGGAAGCATTAAAAGTATGATTTGAGAAATTCAGTTCAGCCTAAGAATCTGGGCCACTGTATTTAATTGAGAACACATTTAAATTTCTTTGATATTTCTTTACAGAAATGTGTAATATCCCAAGGGGAAAACATATTTCATGTAAATTACATTAACTTTGTTAAATAAGCAAATCACCACTTACCTGTAAGCAAAAGAAATGGACAAAATGGAAGGTACTGACTGTGCCCTCTTTGCATTCAGAGTCAGCAAATGCTTTTCATAGGAAAAGTTTCAATCAGCAATTAGTCATACTGAATAAATATTTTATAAAGAGGCCATAAGATACAATTAAACCTTCCTATGAAAGTAATTGACTTCTGCTTGTGGGAAACTCTTGAATTTTTTGCTTAGATTCTGTCCCTTGGCTAGGATGTGTAAAAGCAAGGATAGCCTGGTTCCATCAGTTTTCTGTTTCCTGAGCCACAGAATGCATGATATGTATGTAATAGGATTGTAGTGATTGCAAAGTTCATTGTTCTGAGTTACGAAAGGTGTAAATTCTACATCTGCATTTAGAGCCTTTATTATTATGGCACAGGGACATGATTTGGAAGTATTTGAAAGTATCCATTCTTCACTGAGGCTGTAGAATTCATGATACCATGGAATGCTAGGAGATGACATCAAAGAGAAAACTAATAATCTGAAAAGAATATTATGTCACAGTCAAGGATTTGCTAGCACTGGGAAAAGAGAAAGTGATCTGGATGAAAGAGATGGAAAAGTAAAGGTACATGATGCTTGCCTACTGTTTTGAAAAGTACTGATTGTCAATCTTCCTTCTGGATTGTATCACTGGCTTGGGTAAATCTTGGATTAATACAATTATTTAACAAGTAAGTTACCTGTTTAAACCTATTTTATTATTTATCACATGTCGAGTTTGTTTTCAAGGTATTTATGACTGAAAAAACTAATTATAACAGGACCATTTTAAAAGTAAAAAAATGAGGGGGAAAATCCAAAGGAGGAAAGACAAGACCAAGACCAAAAAATTCTATCTTTGAAATTGAAGTTATAACCTGGGCCCAGTTTGCCTCTAAGTTCTCAGTAGTCAGTGTAAAAGGAGAGGAATAACCCAAATAACACATCACCAGTCTCTGCATATTGGTCATCTTTACAGGTACTGTTTCCAACCTTAACTGCTCAGGTACCTTCAATGTCATTTCTCTTGGGAATCTAGTCACTATCATTTTGCTGGTTTCAATATGATTAACTTCAATGTTGACTTCACTCATTTATAGAACAGTCATGTGATAAAGGAAAACAAGAAAATTAAAAAAGAAAAGGCAAATTGTGAAATAAGTTATATTCAATGAATGTATGTGTCCATTTTATATTATGCCATTTTTCCCTTCCCCCTGCAGAAATAGCAAGATGATAACTTATATAAAGTCCTTTGTTTGTATATATTTTGGTTGATCAGTGAGTACATTTACAGAACACAATGAGGATTGAGATGAGATGTCATATTATATAGATGGACAAAGAATGCTTTTACTTCCTGTTCCCCCACAAAGCATTCTTTCTTTTAACTAAAGTAACATAGTTCCATGCTAATAGGGATACTTGGAGCTGTTGATCAGTTTATGAAGATGTTTACTGGTGAAGCCACAATTAAGCCAAAAGTGTCTGTGTGTGATGCAATGGTTGGACTGAGAGTTTTAATTGTGGTTTTGAAGATGAGTGGAAGAATTAACCATCATACAATAGATTGTTTGTTTACACACCTAACATAATACAGTCATAATCCTGGTATTTTCCAAATTCACTAAACAGTTTGTTATCCTCAGATTGTTGTGGCCTATGCTTGCAGATATTTGTAAAGTGAAATAAAGGAAGATATACGTACATATTTGAAACATTAAATACCATTAAACGTATTGTTTTCTTGACTCAATAATACATTTAAATCTATTTTTGTACACACTACTGCAGCGATTACTCAGCTCATCATTTTGTATTTGCCTTAGAAATCTCTTTACACATCTTATTTGATCCTCAAAGAAGGAAAACTGTAAAACTTTAAAAGTTTGACATGGAGTTCTAGAACTGATTTTATGAAAAATATGGTGAAAGCCAATGCCTTCTCATGAAAGATGCCAACAACTGTAGTCTTCAAAGTGAGAGGTATTGTTGAACATTGCATTCTGCAGAGCTGTAAAAGGGCATAAGTCTTCTTGACAATATAGTTTTTTAAAATAGTTCAGACATGTGAGGAGGAAATATAAAATCAGTAAATAATGTAAACTGGTCAAAGAAACCCAAAATAAGATATTTTATAATAGACTGAGATAGATGAGGTCTGAATCACATATGTAAAGTATGAAGTAGCCAGTTCTGCAACACCATTGTGTTCTGTGATATTTATATTCGAGTTCCTTCCAAATGATTTTTTTTCCTGAGCAATGCCTTGTAGGGTGAGTGGAACCACCATTCCTTACTTGAAAGGTACAAGAATACATTGATTCATGCCTTTTGATCCTCAAGGTGAATCTATGAAGTACCTATCACCCTTATTTAGGACAATAATATTTTAGTTAATACAACTATATTGGGCTTTTAATTCCTGTACAGCAGAGGGAGATTTTAAGTGAAATAAAGGACAGTTTAGGCTTTGATAAATCCATATCTTAATACAGGTATAGGATTTCTACATTCTACATTGGATAAAGTGATTTATAAAATTCTTCTAAAGGGTTCTTCAAGGATGTTAGATTTTTTTAAATGAAATTTTACACCTCTGGGCAACTTGTATAATTTATTTTAAAAAATGCGTCCTTGGAGTTTTTAACCAGCTACCTGTAAAGGTCAAAGTAAACTCAAATAGCTTCTTATGACAAATACTTATGATAGTCTGACAAACCTGTGGTTAGAAACCTTGGCTCAAAATGATTTCTCTAAACTTATTTCTGACTTTTTCTGTGTAATTTCAGAAGACACAGTGCTCCAGAAGATACAGAGGTAGGACTGCTACTGCCAAAAGATAAAGCAAGATATTTCCTGAAGTGTCTGATAAAACAATGCCTTTAAAAAATTCTGACATTGCAGTTCATCTTCTGAAAGCATATGCACAGTGTCTTGCGAATGAGTGTGTTGACAATTCACGTAACTCCATAAAGAATTCACATATCATAGTTAAAGCATGTAATGAAGAGAGGGTAGGCAAAATTTCATATCAAAGGCCATACCTCTTAAGGGAACCAAGAAGAAATGTATTCTAACTAGCACCCTGCTTTCAACATTTCCAGTCTTTATTTATACAATAGATGTTTTCTTTATAAAATATTCATTTCAAATATAAAAAGAAAGGAAGTTTTTTTCTTCTTGTTAGTGGTTTAGGTCTCATATTTCACAGTATGATTGACACTGATTTTAAAGAAGAAACTGAAAGAGGGATGTGTATGTGTGTGTGTTTATATGTGTGTGTGAGTGTGTGCATGTGTGTGTAGGTCTGTGTATGTGTATGTGAGTGTGTGCATGTGTGAGTGAGTGAGTGTTTGTGTGTGTGTGTGTGTGTGTGTGTGTGTGTGTGTGTGTGTGTTTGTGTGGTGTATGCACATGAAAATTAAAAACCTTTGCTTTCTCTGCCTTTTTGGCTTGTTCCTTAAGATACTTTTGTGAGGATATATAACATTCACCAAGCCAGAATCTCTACTTCATCTGTAGAACTGCTGTGAAGTTACATGCTTAAAGGACTCTCAAAGATGAAATAATAATTCCGTTTCCTCACATAAATCTTGGAAGACTTAGAAATGATGTCACTAAAGGAAAGATACAAAATATCACTTTTTAATGTCCCTTTCTTTAGATATCAAGGATGATAAGACCTCTTGGGGTTGCTGGTTAGGGTTATACAAAATATGTGCCAATGACCCATGATTTCCCTATGGTTGTCCCATTATAGGCTATTGCTGTGGTTGACTCCAAGAGGTAGAAGTCCCTATTATTAGAGATGTTGTGAACTTTAGGCACTGAACCCAGAAGACACAAGCTGAATATGTTCTGACAGTTTCTTCCCTGATGACTTACTTTCATAGCACCAGAAGGCACTATACAAACATCCAAAGGAATGAAGCAACCAATGATCCTACAAAGATATAGGGGCATACATAGCTTGGCAATAAACAACTGCTATCTAATTGGATTTAAGATCTACTCAACAAGAAAGAAATAACACTGGTATTAGAAATCTAGCCAACTACTCAGGGCTAGTGAAATCATAGCTCTTTGAAGAAAATCTTCATCTTAGTCTTTAGTGAACCAGCATAATACTAACTATATTTTAAATATTTGTCCTTATACCCAGAGATAAGTGTAATACTCACCTGTCATCAGGGAAACTTCATTTAGCAACAGATATAGACCATTATGTAAAATTGTACCTGGTCAAAATACAGAATCATGGTTCCCAGTCCAAACTAATACATCTAATACAACTAATACACCACAAATTCTGTACCTGTGTCATTACAGAATAGGAGACAGAGAGACTGGAATGGCCAAAGAAACAGGAAGTTTGCTCAAAGATTGTGTCTCCTAGAAATGTCAGAGAAATTAACCACAAAACCTCAGCAACATTGCTTTCTAAAGAAGACCTGAACAATGATGACAGAAATAGACATGGTGCCATGGAAGGAAGGAATCCTACAGAGCCTCAAGCCTAGATAAGGATTAAGCTCTACTAAGGGATGCTGAGAACAGGAGAGACAGTCTTCCCTAGGGAAGAACACACAATTGTTTTTCCATTATCAAACTGTCAGTCCTGAATATACATAAACAACATTATATGTGCTGAACAGGTTGTATTTATATACTTAAGAATACACACACACTAGTCAATGGTAGCACATACCTTTAATCCCAGCAGTCAAGAGGGAGGCAGAAGCAAGCAGATCTTCATGAGTTGGAGGCCAGCCTGGTCTACAGAGTGAGTTACAGGACAACCAGTACTTTTACACAGAGAAACAAAACCACAACACACATCACACACACACACACACACACACACTCACACACACACACACACACACACACGTATAGTGTTTAAAAAAAATGTTCATGGTCTTAATAACAATGAGGTATAAGGAAGGACCTGGGGAGAGGAAATGAAGGGCAGAAATTATGTAAATGTATTAATCTCAAAGTAACTTGTTATTGATATTTCTATAGTGCTACTATAATCCAGACACTGTGATGTGGTCTGAATCCTTGTAGAAAAATCAAGTTGTTCATGTTCACATGTTCCTCTGACTCTAATAACTTTTCTAATTATAGATGAAACTGCAGAACCTCTGTTTGGAAAGCAAAACTCTATCAACTCATCAGAAAGTTATATTATAATGGTAATTAGATAGACATGCAGGACAGGTGGTAGGGTAATATTTGTGTTTAATGAATCCAGAGCTTCATGTTCCTAAGAGTTTGACTGCACAGTCATGTACAAGAAGGCCACTTCTGTCTCCCCTACCCAGTGTTATTGATTTGATATTGACCTCACTCCTAGTATTTGTGTCACTTATACTATACATTTCACATTTACATATAAAACTGTCCAAAAATGTTTCTATCTCATAATAAATGGACAAGTTATGTTTAGGAATAATTTTCAAATTGTCAAATATTATGAAACTATAACATACAGTAGAAAATATACATAGCAAATATTAACTAGATATTTAATTGATGTGTAATAAAGACTATATTAAACTATATGTATTTTCCTTCTACCAAGCTTCTTTGGCTCCACAATGCTCTATTGTTCATCTGACAACATTTCCAGTGTAACCTGTAGTGATATATTATGTTATTCAAGCTTGACTGAGGATTCAGAAGCAAAGCCAGTCTCAAGCTATAGACATCAGGTAGCCATGATACATACCTTTAATCCCATCAGCCAGAATCTAGGAGGTGGTGGTTCACACCTTTAATCCTAGGATTTGGGATTGAGATATAGATGGATCTCTCTGAGTTCAAGTCTGCCCAGATCTACACAGGAGTGAATCAGTCTTAAAGAGAATTATAGCTCACACCTTTAATCTCAGTACTCATTTGGTGAGAGTTTGTGGAGACAAAATCAGATTGAGGTAGAGGTAAGAAGGTAGTGTCCAGATGCTTTGCTTTTCTCATATTCAGCTTGAAGCTTGAACCCCAGTATGAGTCTCTGGGTCATTTATTTTTCATGTTACAGTAACCTAAAGAACTTCATTATTTTATTTTTATTTTTTACATTTTTATTTTTCTTATTTTACATATTGATTCCTGTTGCCTCTCCATCCTTCCCTCTCTCCCATTCCCCCTGATTCCCCTCTCATCCCATCTACCCCACCCTACAGGGAGGGTGATGCCTTCCAGGAGGGACAACAAAATCTGCCAAGTCATTTGGAGTATGGACCAGGCCCTCTCTCCTGCCTGTAGGCTAAGGGAGTATCACTCCATGGGGATTGTGCTCCCAGAGTCCTTTCATGCTGCAGGGACACATGCTTGTACCATTGTCAGAGGTCCCTTAGACTGTAAGGCTGACCCCAACTAACAATCTGAACAACAGTGGAAAGGCTACCTTAAATGCCCTTCCCTGATAATGAGATTGATAACTAAGTCATCTACCATCATAGAGCCCTCAATAGTAGCTGATGGAAACAGAAGCAGACACCCACAGCTAAACACTGAGCCAAACTCCTGGAATTCAGTTGCAGAGGGGGAGAAGTGATAAGAAAATGGGGCAAGACCAAGCTACAGAAACTCACAGAGACAGCTGACCTTGACATGGGGGAGCTAATGGACCCCCCAGACTGATAGCTGGGAAACCAACATTGAACCTACTCAGACCCCCTGAATATGGTGCTCAGTTACAAGGATTTCATTTTTTAAATAAAATTAAATTTTAGTGACTTCCAGTTTAAATAGTTGAAAATTAATACATTAAACTGGTCTCAATCATTAGCATTTATTCAGTGAATGTATTATTTAAAGAAAAGCTACCAAATTGCATTCTTCTAATGTATTTATTTTGGCTCCATTTTGTTGAGTATAGGATCTAGATGAACATATTTATATCTCAGGACCTTTGACATGCTGTCCCATTGTTTGGGACTTCTATTATATGTGATTATCTGATGGCAAAGTAGTTGCCACTGCTGGTCATTCTGTGTAACCTTTACTTTTATCTAGCTCTCAATGAAGTATTGTTTCTTTTGTCTTAAGTGATTGCAATTATGGTTTGGCTATGTATAAATATTTTCTCCTTTTTATTGTTTCCTTATAATAAATTGCTGATGAAAAAAATACTTTTCAGCTGTTCTGTTTCTGCTATTCTTCTTATTTTTTTCCTCATTCTCTTTACTCCATGACTCCCCTTCAAGCATTAGCACACACCTTGGGCATACATCTTCACTTTGGAAATTCTTAGTATTGTTCCCAGTTCTGCAATGCAGTCCATTTGCAGTCCAAAATATGTTGATCAGTGTCAAAGTTACAGACCAATGGAACTGTTTGAAAAGATGACTAACACATGGCTACTTGAGTTATTGATATATATTATGACTTCCTTTCCTTCTGACTCTGTGGCTGGGTATCTGGCCCTTGGTGTCCTGCTCCCTTTCTCTTCCTCTTGTTCCTCCCTCTTCTCTTTTTTTCTAACCCTAGAGTTCTCCTTTTCTTTTTGCTTTCTGCATGGTAGCCCCACTTATCTTTTCTCCTGTCTTGCTATTGACCATTTAGCTCTTTATTAGATCAGGCAGGTATTTTAGCAAGTAAGTAATACAGCTTTATAGAGTTAAACAAATGCAACTAGAGAGAGAGGAAGGGAGGGATGGAGGGAGTGAGGGAGTGAGGGAGAGGGTACTGGGATCAATATATAAAATAAAAAAAGATTTAAAAATTAATGAATAAAAGAAAAAAGAATGCAGCACATCTTTGCATCATTACACAAATATTCCATAACATAAATAAACATAACACATTTTAAACTAGTATTCCATAACAATGTATGTTATGTCTGTCTATAAACCCCATATACCTTTTCTGTTTTAGATTAGGTACCTGTCCCTGCTAGATAAATGTAGATCTTCTATATATTTTAGTGTTTTAAAATAAATTGTAGGTAAGCATTATAAAATAAGCTTTTATAAATCAAAAAAAAAATGTGGAAACATAGAAAAATCAAAGAGTATAGTTGTGTTTCATGAACATTAGCATAGAAAGTACATGCATGAATAGACACATATGTACATGAATGCTGGCTCATACAGAAAATTGTTTCTACAATGCAAAACAGTTGAGATAGATCAAGAATGGGGTAGCTCAGCATTAGAGTGCTTACATAGAACGTGCTCAGTTCTGTGTTTGATCTTCAGAGTCACACACAAAATGACTGAAACAGAGAAAAAGTACATCTTCATTCCATGGAAAATGACATGTGGTGCATCTCTGTCACAGGAACCCAGTAGTAAAGCTATGGAACCATCATTGGACCAAACCAAGGCTCCTGAATGTGGGTGTCCGTTAAGAGACCTGGGCCTCTGAGAGTTACTCTTTCAGCCTAGATATATGAGGGAGCATCTAGGCCTCCCCCAAATGATGTGACGGACTTTGCTGATCTCCCATAGAAGGCCTCACCCTCCCTGGATAGTGGTAGTGGAGTGGGATGGGGGATTGGGTGAGGGACATGGGAGGATGGAAGGGAGAGGGAACTGGGATTGATATGTAAAATAAGATTGTTTCTAAATTAGGAAAAAAAATACAATTGAGGCTGCTACCTGGGCCATAGATGAGGCTTATTTGAATGACACTTTTACAGTAGAATGAAGGTTGACTTTATTAACAATACATTATAAATCTCTCTGTGTATATATTATGGACTCAGTGTTTTTATAGAATAAGTGGGTCTCTGATTATTGTACTGTTTTTGAGCTCTTTTCTTTTTGTTGGTTTGTCCTATTTAAGTTCAGTGTGACAGTTTTTGTAATTTCTGGTTATATTTTATTTTGTCATAATAACAAAAACAAAAATGATACAATATGAAAAGTAAAATTATCACTTGGGAAACTATAGACAAATGGAAGAGCTTCCAGTGACATATCAAAGTTATATTGTGTACAATTAAACTCTAACAAGAGTTTATTTTGCTAATGTTTTCAATGTAAAGCCTTTACAGCAGAAAATTAAGCACAAAAATTGAATACAGATTTACTCATGTCAAAAAATAAGGAAGGGTCCCCAAGTAAATTCAGTTATTTCAAAAGTAACAGAAACAGATTTGGAATTGTTACACAGTGAAATTTGAACAATTTAAAGGCAATATATGATGGTAATCAATAACACATATGATACTATTGGTTTAAGAATTCACAATCCACAATAGTAGTCAAGGTAGAAAACAGAATGTGTATGTTTTAGATGAAATAAAATAAAACTGTTTGAAGTAATGCTTCTTATAGAGTATACAAGTAGGTGTGGACAACAACAACAGCATTTAAGTTTAGTTACAAACATGGTATAAAGCAATGATTCAAATGTCATGATAATGAATGGCTGAAATGTTTTTGTGGAATAGTATCCTTAAAAGAGACACCTACCACCTGTCCCTGGCTGGCCACAACACTAAAGTTTGCCTGGACAGTGGAGATTTGGCAGTTGACAGCTGAGCCAAGTAATTAGTGTTGCCGTGCTTGAACAGGGAAACTTCCAGTGACACATGTGCAAATATGCACATCACTATAAAGAATTCTTGACAAGGGTTTAATTTGAGCATAATGCATCTTTTAATTTAACTTTCAATTTACAGGAGGAACATCCAAAGGAATAAATATGAAAAAAAATAAACAAAGTTTGAAACAACCCACAAGAAAATTACACCAAGTTATTATCACTAAATTCAAGACAATGTTATTTATTTTCTCAAATTTTACAGAGGATTTACTCCTGTGACCAGTTATATATTTTAGTTTGAAGTCCATCTCTTTCAAGTACACACACACACACACACACACACACACACACACACACCACATTAGTCTTGAGAGCATATTTTCTACATTCAATATCAGCTAGCTTCTAAAGAGATTCTTTAAGTGATGAGTTAGAAGGGGATAACTATAAACAGAAAAGGGAACATTTTCTTTAAATGGGGAAAGTCTTTCTTCAATAAGAACAACAACAATAACAAAAACATAAGGACTCTAATATCTACATTCTTTCTTTTTTATCTATTTTTTAATATGATCTAGTTTTTCTGGGCTGCTGTAGAAGGGATCACTCTTGGTAAGTCACCACCTTGTGCCAGTCCTGAGGAGATTGATAAAAGAAGCTCCTTTCTTCTTCTAGGTTATAATAATTCTATCTCAGCCTTTAGAAACTTTACAGTCCCTCTGTAGTCATTAACAGCTCTATTACAACAGAACCTGTTCAGTTCCTTCTGCATTCTAGCATATATGTGCTAAATCCCAGACATTATTCTTTAAAATTTGCTCATAATATTCTTAGCATGTTACTCTTCTATTCATATGAGCAATAGTTACTCTTCTAAGAAACTTGCTTTGGTTTCATAGTTCTCACTGATACCTATAAACTTTCAAATGAGGGATTAATAGAAGCAAAACAATTTATTTTTTAAAGACATATTAAATTACCACTTAGATATTCTTTAATTTGTTGTAATCTGCATACTAAATATATTAAGCCTTTAGTTGTACTTTAGTTTAATTTTGCCTATGAGATAATATTTTCTTTATTGTTAGAAACATTCATTGTATAAAAATTATTGCATTATCATAGTTGGGAATTTTGTCTTTTCACATTTAGAAATAATGTCATCCATATAACTCTAAAAGGTGTTCAGTTCCTGCAGGAGTGAAGATCAGAAATTTTTCAGTTGACAGCATAACTGTTACATAGGTTTCAATTTAAAGTCTGCTTACCATTAGGTTTGTGAGTTTTCTGAAAGTTATTTGGTTATTTTACATTGATTTTTTTCCATGTGATAGTGAGGACTAGAATGAAATATTGAATGCTATTTCTTGGAAAGGTCTTGAAGACTGAAAGTTTAACTTGTTCATAGACCTTGTGGAGGATATGAGAATTGCAAGCAGAAAATTAGAGGGTGGGCAACAAGTCATTCTTGCTAATTTTCACTTGCTATTTCTATTACTACTGTCAATGCCTTCACACTCCATTAATGGGTGCGAGGACATATTCTATGATACTTAATAACTTTGGGTTTTATAGCAAGCTCAGTCATGACTTCTGAAGTATCAAAATCTCAAACCCTGGATTTGAGGTGACATTGTAGAAGATAATGAGTTAAGGACTTTGAATTGGGAAGATTATTTGGATTATTTACATAGACCCTAAAAGTAATAAGACTAAAATTCTGAGGAGCAAAGTCAAGGATTCTGTTGAGGCAGAAAGAATGCACTCTACTGTCACTGTGACTTTAGCCCAGAAAAACAGATTTTGTATTTTTAGCTTCTAGAACTATAAGAAAATATTGTGTTTATTTGAACTATCAAGTCTGTGGTAATTCTCCATAATAGCTAAGGAAGACTAATATAGAAGAAAGGCTATATTTTTGAAAAGCTAATTTATTTCTCTAGATATTTGAGTTTTTACCACATTGTTGACTGCAGTGGTTTAAACATAATGCACTGATGAAAATCTTTCTGAGATGAAATGTTAACAAAAATATGTGTGGGCAATAGTGTCACTATCTTTCAGAGTTTTATTAAATTTTTTTATGAAAACATCATAATTAAATACATCACAGGGTACAATATGATGTCAGTAAATATTGCAAAGATAATTAACCTGATTGTATAATTCACTTTATTTTTCATAGTGAGATGTTTGAATAGATATTTGCCTATTTCGTATATTTTAAAATTTTAATTTTTAATTATTTGTGTGTGTGTGTGTGTGTGTGTGTGTGTGTGTGCGTGCGCGTAAATGTGACCAAGAAGATAAGAAGAAAGTGCCCAATACCCTGGCACTAGAGTTAAAGGATGTGGTGAGCTATCTTACATGGCTACAAGAAACAAACTCAAATGACTTGACAGATTTTGTTGACCCTTTCTGGAAGGCATCAACCTCCTTGTGGAATGGTGGTAGGTGGGATGGGCGGGTGGTAGGGGGGCATGGGAGGGAATGAAGGAGAAAGGGAGTGAAGGAGGGAGGGAGAGGGAACTGGGATTGACATGTAAAAAAACATAAGAAAAATAAATAAAAAAGAATTAAAAAAAAAAAAGAAGAAAAAGGAAACAGAACTCAGGACTTCTGCGAAGTCATTATATCCTCTTAACTGTTTAGCATCTCCAAGCCCCTCTTGTAACTATTTTTAATCAAATAATGCACAATTTTATGTAATGTAGTCATATGGTTATGAGATAGATATCAAAAATTCATTATTACTGTCCAGCTAAAGTTTTGTCCCCACTTCCTACCAGCTATATCAAGTACATTCTAATTCTACAAGGAGTTTGTATATTTTATTCCTCATATAAATTTGCCTAAAATCTGATTTGTAGTCCAAAGTCACCCAAATTATCCTCCACATACCTAAGTCATACTAAGATACCCAGGCCCATTGAGTTCTAAAGAGTGTGATTTTATCAACACTGATTCAAATGAAAGTAATTCTTATCTTCCTAATCACATGTGCAGTCTCCCTGGTGCCTGATTCCAGGCTCTCCAATGGTTTTTTGCATTTGCAGATAGCAACATCCCATACAAAATGGTGAAACAACACCATGATGATGGCAACTCTTGTAAAACATTTAGTTGGGGATTGCTTATGCTGTCAGAGGTTTAGTTCATGGCAAGGAGCATGTCTGTATGTACTCACATTTTATAAACTGAGGTTATTTAGGACTAGAGAGGTCAGTATGTTCCTCACCCCAGCATAACCTCAGAAATTCAGCTCACATGAGACATTATAACTTACAAGGAAATATCCATAAAATAATCATAGAGTAAAATTTTTGAGAGATCCAGCCAAAGTAATTTTCTGCTTATGCAGGCAAAAGCATGAAGCTCAGATGACATACAGTGAATTAGAGCACCAAAACCATATTGCCACTCTCATTCTGACATATCTACAGCACTAGAATCTTGTTCTTAATTGCTGATGATATATGGTACTAATAACCTAAAGACTGATGTCATGCATGAGTACTCTTGGGAGGAATATTTAGTCTCATTTTTAGCTGTTATAAAATAAGAAAGCAGGGTTGAAAGCTATTTTTGTCTTATAAAGCTATAAATTTTATATTATTATATCATGTGACTATCTCACACCATGACCAGTCATCTGTATATAGTCAATGATTTACCACATACAAAATATAAAGGAAAAATGATTATTCATTGTTTTTAAAGCCTAGATTTAGACTTCCAGTGCAATTTCCTGCTGAGATATGGAACAACAATGTGATAATTCTTACAATGATTATAAACCAGATGCAGGGATTGGAGATGGCATTCACCTGCTTTGATACATCTCTGACTAATAATGCTTTGAAAAGGTATACATTGAAGTGGTTAGTTTAGAAAATTTCAGTGATCATATTTAAGACATTTTGTAAGGTATTCTATCTCAATAAATCAATATGACAATCAGAAGATATACACATAAAGTTTCACAAACACAACTGCTTAAAATGATCTAAACAAGGACAACAGAGATAGCCATGCTGATATGAACTAGGGTACCTCTATACCTCTACACATAGAGCTAAAGATAACTAAGAAATAAGAAGAGGAAGAGAAATCATCTTCTCCAGGGAAGGGAAGTGTACACCAATCTTTTATCCAATAGCAAATTGTCAGCCATGGAACGTACTTAAAAGAAACATTATATAGACTGAGCAGTATTCATAAACTTAGGAATATGTATGAATATGTATATGTATATGTGTGCATATGCATATGTGTCTTGTCAGTGTTCTATTGTGAAACAGCAGCATGATAATGGCAACTCTTGGAAAACATTTAGTTGGGGATTGCTTATGCTGTCAGTGGTTTAGTCCATGGCAAGGAGCATGTCTGTATGTAGGCAGACATGGTACTGGAGAAATAACTGAGAGTTCTATGCCAAGGTCTGCAGGCAGCAGGAAAAGAGAGAGTCATTTGACCTGGCCTGGGTTTCAGAAACCCCAGTGACACACTTTCTCCAAGAAGGCCACACCTAGTCCAAGAAAGCTTCAACTCCTAATCTGTCTTAACTAGTCTTATACCATGTTGAATAAGCATTCAAACATTTAAGGAGACACAATTGAAATAACAAGAGGGATATATATAATAAAGAAAGGAAAGGAAAGGGAGAAATAATAAAATTACATTATAATCTCAAAAATTAAAAATTTCAAAGTCTAATCTCAAACATCTTATGATAAAATGGTTTACTAAAGATGTAATTATTTAGCAACTTTACAAAGTATTTAATTATGGTAACATACTAATAAAACATTTATAACAGGTACTTCTGTTAAACATACACTTTAAGAATATTTTACCTCAAAAATCTTGTCTAATTGGTGACTGTCCATTACACACATATTAAGTATTCCTTTACAGTTTGAGACAGGTTTATTCAGGTAATTTTCTTATGTTGACAAGCAGACTAGACCTTATTTTTAAAACTTTATAAAAGTTTCTAAGTTTATCCACTTCTCTACATGGATTTTTCAGTATAATATACATGGCATCATAACTTGTAAACAAAAGATTACACATATAACTTTATGAGTCTAACAAATATTTATTAAATAATAACTCATTCTTTACCAGTTGTAGAGAGGAAGGAGTGATGAGCAAAGGGGTCAAGACTATGCTGTCAAAACATATAAAAACAGCTAATCTGAGCTGGGGAGCCAGCATAGGACCAAACCAAGCCCCTTGAATGTGGGTGACAGTTAGGAGGTCTGGACATCTATGGAACCAGTACTAATCCCTATTTCAGGAATAGACTTTGGGAGCCTATTCCTGTCTGGAGGGACACTCTCTCAGCCTAGATACACATTGGAGGGCCTAGGCCCTGGCCCAAATGATGTGAGAGATTTTGATGATCCACCATGGAATGCCTCACTCTCCCTGGGGAGTGGTTGGGGGGGTTGGGATGGGAATCATCGGGGGCATGGGATTGATATGTAACATAAAATTGTTTCTAATTTAAATAAAAAATAAAATAAAAAACAAGAAAATGGCAGGCTTCTACGAGATAAGAACCAAGATTGACAAAATAAAATGCTGTAAGATGAAGCAAAAAATATTGTAATGAAGTTGGACAGAATAACCCAACAGGAGTAAAAACATCTCAAGAGAAGGGAAGCACAAATTCAGAGACCAAGTCATTCTCATAGTCGGGAGTTCCATAAAGATACTAAGCTTACACTAGTAGCTATAATATACATGCATTGGACATGGTGCAGACCCTGCTTCAATCTATGTGTGCTCATATCTGCCTTTCTTGGTTGATTCAGAGGCCTTGTTCTGATGTTTTCTATCTATTCTGCCTCTAACAATCTTTCCTATTAATTAATTAAATTTATTTATTTTACATCCATACCACAGTTTCTCCTCCCTCCTCTCTTCCCATTTTCTCTCTCCAGCTTCCCTCTGCCTCCTGTGTCCCCATCCACACCAGTTTTTGTTCTGAAATGGGCAGGCCTCCCATAGATATCAACAAAATACGGCATACCAATTTGTGGCAAGACTAAGCACCTTTCCTTGTATTAAGGTTGGACGAGGCAATCCAATATGATGAATAGGTTCCCAAAAGCCAGCTAAAGCATTAGGGATAGCATTTGCTATCAAATATACCAAGCTGTACACCTGTCACTTATATTTAGATCGTTTAGGTCAGTCTAATGCTGGCCTCCTGGTTGTTGCTTCAGACTCTTTGAGCTCCCATGAACCAAGATCCATTGATTCTGTGGGTTTCTTGTGATGTCTATACTTCTGCCTAACATAATCCTTATTCCCTTTCTTCAGCAGGATTTCATGAATTATGGCTAATGTTTGTCTGTGAGTCTCAGTGTCTTTTCTAACAGTTGTTGGGTGAGACCTCTCTGAAGACAACTTGCGTAGGCACGAATCTGTGATTATAGCAATATTGTTAGGCATTACTATGTTGACATTTTTTTCTCCAATCATATTTGGCCCTATTTTAGGTCTCTTAGCCAGTCAGCCATCGAGACTTGGAACTCCATGTATTGTCAGGGTTGGGCTTACTCATGGCATGGGCCTCAGGTTGGATCAGTCATTGAATGGCCATTCCCACAATCTCTGTGCCACTTTTACCCCAGCACATCCCATTGGCAGGACAGACTACAGGTCAAAGGTTATGAGACTGGATTTGTATCCCAGTCCCTCCACTGGGAACCTTATCTGGTCACAGGAGATGGTCAGTCAGGCTAAGTATCCACTGCTGCTAGGAGTATTAGGTGGTGTTATCTTTGTAGATTTCTGGGAGCCTCCCTTGCACCAGATTTTCATATGCCCCTAACTCTTCCTGTTACAAGTAAGTTTTGCCTGGCGGCCTGGATCCACCGCAACGCCAGGCCCAATTAATGCACAGAGACTCTGTATTTGATATAATGCTGTTGGCCAGGTAAGGTACTAGTTTCTTATTGGCTAGCTCTGTCATAAATATTAACTCATTTCTATTAATCTAAGTATTTCCACGTGGTCTCATCTTACCAAAGAGTGGGGCCAGACCTCTGTTCTCTCCTGTCTCTACATGCTGACTCCTCCTTACTACTTCCTTGAATCCTCCTTGTCTCCTAGTCCTGACTATCTGCTTTCCTATTGGCCAACAGTGCTTTATTCATTAACCAATAAAAGAAACATATTTAAAGAATGACATCTCCCATCATCCCCTCTTTTCTGTCTAAAATAAAAAGGGTTTTAACCTTAGCATAGCAAAATATATAACACAACAGTTATCAAATAAGAATCACAGTTAACAATATTTAGTCCATTAACATTTAGTGAGATTTAAAGAAAATATTTCATCATCTAGCCTATGTTTGTGAGTCTAAAGTCCTATATGTAATTATCTTTAATCATAACTAAGGAAAACTATAACCATAACTATCTTTCTTCAACTCCATCAAAGGCCACAGAAGGATAATATATAAACTCTAGAAATGACAGAGACAAGTCATTCTGTTCTTGTTCTTACAGGAAAACAGGAAAAACCTACTCCTAACATATGGTGTCGCAACGTGGCTAATAAGAACTTGAACTTAAACTTTAACAAAAGCTTATAAAAGGGTTTTAGAAACAAAAAAAACAAGGACTAAGACTGATTCATATTAAGAAAAACCTTGAAAGGTTTACATTGTGTTTTAAAATATACATAGGCTTGGGAGAGAAAAAAAACATAAAATGGTTTTAAAAAGACAGAGAAAAGCTGGGTGTGGTGGCATACACCTTTAATCCCAGCACTCAGGAGACAGAGGCAAGCAGATCTCTGTGATTGCAAGTAAACCTGGTATGCAGCGTGAATTCCAGAACAGACAAGAGTTACACAGAGAAACCCTGTCTCAAAAAAATGAAAAACAAAACAAAACAAAAACAAACAAACAAACAAACAAAACCAAAGTAATAAAAAAGCCACATAAAGATGGAGAGAATCCGGATACTATATGGTATTATATTGTCTTTGTATCGTTTGACTGTTAAGAAAATAACAGCAACTGTTAAAACAAATGCTGCTGAATCAATCCAATATATATATTTTAAAAATGCTTTGACTCCAAAATTTAAGTCCAAGAACAGGTTACTTGGGAAAAGAATTTCTATTTTTGTTTCCACAGAAAATGAAAAGCTGTGGATTCCTTCCTGACTAACATGGTTTAATCAAGCCAGACCCCCTGAAACAGAGTTCCTGGTGATCCAAAATTCAAAACAACTTGAACAAGACAGCCTTGCAGACTACAGCCATGATTTCTGAATCTTCTTAGGATCCCAAATGACAGCGCACCCTATCAGCAGGAAGCAGTTTGGAATTTACAATGCCCAAATTCCCAAATATTATTTATTAATGTTTGTTTCCATATATATGGGGTTCATTATAAATGGTTAATGATCACAATCAATCTCTTTTTAAAGGTAAAAAGGGGATTATGGTATAGATATTAATACTTTGTTTTGGAATGGATTTTCATTTATTGATACAATTTAAGGTCAATTTTGTGATATGTATATTTCGCCTCTTGTATAAGTATTGTGTTTATATAGCTCTTTTAAAAATCATGTATAGTCTAGTACAAATTATAGATAATTACCTATGATAGTCAAAACTTAGAGTTAAGTTAGATTTTCAAGATACACAGAGATTTATTTGAGATAAATAGGCATTCTTCAAACCTTTCAAAGACCTACAGAATATGGCATTTAAAATGGTTTAGGATTTTCTTGACAATAAGGCACAACTTCTCCTAGCAGCACCACCTGCATCAGAAAGGAAGATGGACATCAAAGAAACGCATTATGGAGTTTGTTTTCAATATGGCAAGACTAGCCATTTGGACAAGATACTGCTCTTGTATGGAATGTTTGACATCATGCTGTATAAATAAGACATGCAGGACACCAGGAACATGACTGCTGATACATAATGGACATTGCTACAGTATTCCTGCTTCAAGGAAGAGTCTGCCAGACAGTCTGCATGACACAGAGAAAAGGGACTGACAAACTGCCAATGCAGGTGGACAGTTTAAACTTTCCTGATTTGCTGAGGACTCTGTCAGATGCACTATGGCCTATAGGCTAAAGATGGAACATTACAGAAGAACTTCAGGTGACTGACCAGGCGAGTAGTCTCTGCCATTTCTAGAATTTATGTATTATCCTTCTATGGTCTTTGAAGGAGTTGAAGACAGATAGTTATGATTATGGTTTTCCTTAGTTAGGATTACAGATAAGTTACATATAAGACTTTAGACTCACTCTGGGTTGTGGTCTACATTTCTCTTTCTGTGGCCTGCAGAATTCCTTCCCTCAGCAAACACACTAGAATGTACGGGTGAGGGCTCCATGAAGGAACCAGTTCTACTTCTCCATGTTCAGTGTATTGTGTGAGTGTTGTCTTCAGATTTGGGGTTGCTATATCATTTTTCAGAGAGCAACAATTTGTTATAGCAACAGCCTGTGTTCTTTGGGGACTTTCTTAGAAACCCCTTAACCAACAACTCAATTGCTCGTAAGCTGGTCTGGCCACTCGTTATGAGAGATGACCATTTGTGGCTGCTTCTACCTTAAACTAGTAGTCCTCTTTTTGCTCACCTTCATAGATTCCAGGAAGTATCCACTATATTATATGTACATACTATCCCTCAAATGTCTCCCAATTTCAGTCTTCTCTTTCTCTGCACTCTCTTCCTCCCGTCTTCTTTGTACCCACCTGAACACCCTTCCTATTCCTTTCCACATTTTTCCCTAGTCTTCCCATAAAATCTATTCTATCTCTCTCTGCTAGTAATTTCTCTGACCTGCCTCTCCATCCACCAGGCCCAGACCATTCTTCGTTACCTAACCTCTCTGATTCTGTGGATTGTAGCTTGGTTATCATTTACTTTGCAGCCAATATGGCCTTATAAGATATCATATTTATCTTTCTGGATTTGGATTACTTTACTCAGAGTGATTTTATTTCTAGTTCTATACATTTTCTGCAAATTTCATGATTTCATTTTATTTTAATAACTATGTAATATCCCATTGTGTAAATATACCACATTTTCTTTATATTTTCTTTTGCTTAAGGACATCTAGGTTGTTTGCAGTTTTTGGCTGTTAAGAATAAGTTGGCAGTGGATGTGGTTATTGTGGTATCATAGATGGGGTCCAGTGGGACATATTACTCTCTTTATCATTTACTGTGTTTTTAAACTGACACCTAGCTATTTGGATTTGGGATGATTATAATTCTATTTTGCTGATTTCTGCATTTGTTTTTGTGTTTTGTCTTGGTTTCTGTTTCCTCTCTTGGGTTTAGAGATTTGAGTGCTGTGTTTCACCTTGTTTTCTGCCTTGTTCATCTGGTATGTCCACAGAAAATGCCTGCTGGTGTTGGGGGCTGGGATACTGGAATGGGTTGGGGAAGAAAGGCAGGAGAGAAGGACTCTCTGATCCCTTGGGGATAGTCAGAGAATAAAGGGGGACCACAGAAGGTTTCCAGCTACAGATCTGACAATCCGCCTGGGAAGATTGTATCTCAGAAGCCACAGGAGAGGCGAGATCTTCAGCCTAATTATTGATTAGAGGGGCAGCCCTTTGGGAAACATTGGGTGCTTGCTGGCATCTGGAACAAAGCAACAAGTGGGGAAAAGGAATTTGGGAAAGGGAGCCTATGGGATCCACGGGAGATATGGGCCAGGGGACGGAAGTCTGCAGGTGGTGTTCTGTTGCAATGCTAGGGAGATTATATCTGGGATAACAGAGAAGATGGGAAGGTCTGTCTGTAGACTACCTGTTTTGTTTGTTTGTTTTATTTTGTTTACATGTGGGTAACCACATGTGGTTTACATGTGGGTGCCTGCTAAAGTTGGAGGCTGGAATACATGGAATCTTAATCCATCATTTAGCCTGATATAATTTCCCACACTAATAGTATTTTTTGTATTACTTTTATTATGTCAGCATATTGTTTTTAATCATTATTTAATTTTCCCACAAATGTAATCATTTCTGTTAAGACACACTGTAAAATTTGTGGATATTCCTTTGGTAGCTAAGAGAAGAGGAGCTTGAGGAAGGCTCTTAATGTCACACCTGCCAGAAACAAGACCTTTGATTCCAATTATACAGTGCCTGAAATTTATGGACAACACAGATGCCAGCTGCACATGGTGGCTAGCCTCTAATTCCAATATTCAGGCATCAGAGGCAGAGGATTATCCTGAGTAAGCTGGTTAGATAGACTACCCTAATTGGCACATCCAAGGTTAAATGAGAGACCCTGCCTCAGAGAGAGAGAGAGAGAGAGAGAGAGAGAGAGAGAGAGAGAGAGAGAGAGAGAGAGGGAAAGAGAGAAGTAACATAGTACAAATGTGTTTATGTGCCAAAATTACTATTAAATCAAATATTCAGAATTGTTTTGTTTAGGTCTATTTGCTTACAAGAGATAAGCACTTGATCAGAAAAAAATAACTTACTAAGAAGAGGATTTTTGAGAATTATTCAGTGGATCAGGAAGAGTAACAAGTGTGAGAGAAGCTATGAAAGCAAGGAAAAATATTCCATACAGTTGAAAGCCATGAACTTCACCAATACTGTTGAATAGATTTTCTCCATAGTGTTCATCATCAACTTGTTAGTGCATTTACATAGTTAGTCCTTGTGCTCAGTTATTGCAAACTATTAATATTTACCTTGTGATATCTCATATCATCAAAATCCATAAGTTAACAAAAAAACCTGTTATTATTGCAGGTACACATAATTCTTGGCATAGATTTATGTAGGAAGTGGTAACAAGCTGGAACAAATAAGTTAATGCTATTTTGAGACTTTACTTTTTATATCATGTATATTTTATAGTTATTTATTAATACTAGCTTGTTCTAAACTGGTGAATGTTCAGTAAGCACTATGTATTATTAATTCATTTTTCTCATTGCTGTGATTAATATACTAGACAGAAGTCTCATAAAGGAGTAAGTGTGTTTTTTACTCATTTCAGTAAGTCCATTTGTGTGTGTGTGTGTGTGGCGGGGGAGGCATGACAGTAAGGATAGAATGCATTTGCCAACATGATGACTGCCTTCAAAAACTAAAGGGTGATAGATGATTATCCTCAGTTTGATTTCTCTATCATTCATCCATCTATCTATCTATCTATCTATCTATCTATCTATCTATCTATCTATCTATCTATCCATCCATCCATCTATCTCTATCTCTCTCAAATAAGTTCAGATCTCTAGCACATGGAAAGTTGCCAATCATAGTTAAGCTGGTATCCCTATTTCAATGTCTTTACCCTAGAAATTACTTATAGTCACACAAGAAGTTTATTTCCTAGAGAATTCTAGACCCTATCATGTTGTCAATATATAATATAACATCTGCTTACATGAGATTTGTGTATTAAAAGGATTAGGTAAGGACATAGTAAAGTAAATGGAAATTTATAATGGCAAATAAAAAAAAATCAATTGTAGAGTAAAAACTAAAGGTCTGAGTTTACATTCTAGGAATGAGGACATTGCCAAAGGATGGAACTAAAGGAGATGGATATGATCCAGTCATAAAAGCAAATAAACATAAATTCTGTGAAAACAGAAGCTCTACAATCAAAGACTCGGATTTTACATCAAGGAAGCCAAGCACTATTGAAATTTATTTACTGAGTAGCATCTTAATTTATTATTATCATCACTATAGATGAAAAAGCTATAGTGATCTTTTGGTTCTGTACCTGTGAAACATTTTTCACCTTGATTCTAAAATAACCAGCACTATACAAAAGAAAGGGTGTGTCCTGGAAGAACAGACACTATATAAGGTGAATTCACTACCTCTTCAGAAATATTGGGCAACATTGGAATTATTTCTTGCTAAAGACTTCATACAGCAAAGTTCAAGGCTGATGAGTGGAGGTAGTGAATCCTGTCCTTGTAGATTATATCTTAAAGTAGAAGTGGAGAGGGAATTGTCCAAGAATTATTCCATTGTATTTTATTCATTTTCAACTCCACTGGAATAAAAAAAATCTTAATTCGTACTGAATCTCAGACATGCTCTCTTACTTTGTCCATAATACACACATTTTTCTCTATTCAAATTAGAATATTATGTAATCTATAATGTTGAAAGATAAGTAAGCTACAGATATTGGACATAAATGGACAACAAAATTTTGGGGTACCTGCATATGTCCACTCGTAATCTTTCTTCCAATGTAAAAAAAAATAGACCTACAGGATGGATATTTTTTTATTTACTGTGGCTGAGATTGTCATTTAACATGATTATTCATATCTGCTCTTAGTAAATTAGAGTATATGTTCTGCTGAAAGATGAATTTATGAAGAAAAATGAAAGCTTCAACTTGACCCCTAAAGGTCTTTTGTAGATTCCTCTCTCTCCCAATTTAATCATGTCTCCTAACCTCACCCCCAGAAGAAGAATCTGTTCAACACATATCTTCTCAAGATTCATGATATTAAATAAAACATGGGCATAGGTAGTAATGCAATCAGAAGAGGATGAAAATTAAATAGTTTCCATGAAAAGTAATGTCACCAAGTTTCATAAATAAACACGTAAAAGGAGAAAAGACACACAACTGCCTACTGCTCATTATCAAGGCTTAATTTTTATATTAGAATACTAGCCTTAAACAATCGATTCATTAATAATAATGTATTAATGAAATTACAGCTATGTCCCTTTACCAGACTGTGTTGTGCAGCCCTTCAGATTTTTGGTACCATTTCACTTTATAATTCTTCCATCAGTCAATAGGGAATTAATTTGTGTGAAATATATGTAACTTTGTTAGCTCAGTTTAATAGTATTATATGCTTATGAAATTATTCAAATGTACAATGACAAATATTCCCAATATGATGATTATTCGGACAGTAAACTGATGCATAAATCTTTTCAATCATACATTTCTTTCTACATTTAAGTTTTTATACTTTTTGTTATTTTATTGCTATGATTACACTATTTTATTGCTATGATAAAACACTCTAACAAGAAACAATTTAGGATTTATTTAGGTTATTGTTCATTGGTAAGAGAAATCAAGGCAGAAACTTGAAACAGACACCAAAGAGGGATACTACTTGATGGTTTGTTTGCAGACCCATGCAAAACTAGCTTTCTAATACCAACAAGGCACACATACACAGGGAATGGTATCCCCTAATATGGAATCTGTTTACATCAATTAAAAATCAAGCCAAATTCCCCATAAACATGTACAGTGACCAATCTGATTCAGACAATCCCTAAATTATGATTGACTTCTTATGCAATTCTAGGCTGTATTAATTTGGCAATCAAATCTTTAATTTCAAGCATATTGAAGTCTTTGTGTATATTTTACAACTATCATACTTGATTGTTTAACTTCAAGATAATATGATATGAGGTATCCTTCTATATATTGTGTGTTGCATTTTTTTTTTTTTTTTGGTTTATGAGTAAAGCTGATTTGGCCAATGGACAAGCAGAATATAGCTAGGTGGGAAATCCAAACAGAGAGAGAGAAAGAAAGAAGGAAGATTTGGTGATATGCTATGTTGTGAAAATGTCAGAACATTACTGGAAAGCCATGGCCATGTGGTGATACACAAATGGTTCAAAATTTGTTAATTAATAAGAAAGAGCTAGTAAGTAATAAGCCTGAACATTTGGCTAAACATTTATATTTAATAAAAGCTTCTGGGTGATTATTTCATAAGTGACTTTAGGGATCTGTGATTGGAGAGAAACTGCTCCGGGGGAACAGGAGGACAGAGAAAGACATTCAACTACAGTAAGATTTTACTACAAATCTGTATCAGTAGCAACTTTGACTAGAGATGAATATTTTAATAAAAAAATAAGAGTAATACATATTCTATAATTTTGGTTTTATACAAATGAATTGCATGTAAATAGAGGCATGCTTATAAACAAGAGATCTATTTGGTATCACTAATGGATGTAGACTTCCACATTTTGAAAATAATCTCAAATCCCTAGCTCATACCCAGGCTGCTCTAGACTAATACCAAATGAGAAAAATCCTGTGTGTTAGATCTTCAGAATCTTCAGTTTCTGAAACATTTTCCAATATAGAGACTAACCTTCTTGTCAATTGGGAAGATGTTTCACAGAAATGAAAGAAAAAATCCAATGTTGCATGTGGACCCAGACAACACTGAATTGAAAAAACAAAATAACAAACAAACAAAAAATAATGTTTTTCTTAAAGAAGCATAGGTGATCTCCTCTGCATACCATCTGGCGGTGAGACAAATGCCTCTTCTCCAAGTTTACTATGCATAATGCTATCAGAGTTCTTATTACTATCATGAAATCTTACCTACTAGCATACTGGATACATGACATCATTTGCAATGATTATCTTACATTTTTGCTATTATTTTGATATTTAGCTAGCAGACAAAAAACTTATAAGTAGATCACCATGTTTGCTGTTAATAAAACAGTTTATTTGTTTTGATATTGAGTCTCAAAATATATCTGAGGCTGCTTTGAACTCAGATTCTTTATATCACAGCCGTTGAAATGCAGAATATAGGCATAGGTCACTATGCCCAGATTTTCTCTATTGCTTTTTATTTATTAAACTCATTGGCTGAATCAGCTAAGAAATATCCTCCTCCACTGAATGAATCTTTAAGAACTGTTTAAGGCTTCTTTTCTTGTGTGTCATTTATAGTATAGTACTAATATTATCTTTAAAAACAGTCTGTGTTAATTGTATATACCTCTACTGTTAGTAGACATATACTGCTATATATGAAATTATCTAGCTATGTGCAGATGAGTAAAAAATCATTATTTTTATTCAGCCCTCTTAAAGATGTAAGCAATCTATTTTAAATCAGCCATTAATTCAAAGGAAGAAGATTAGAGTCAAAATCTCTGACCTAACTTTAGCAGTAAAATATGAAAATTTACTTAACAGTTAAATGTGATCATTCTCAGATTTGAATTGTTAATGAGAATTCTATAATATTTTAAAATTATTTATGTACAATTACAGAAATGTTTTATTGGATTATGGAAACCTTTTGAAGAATCAATTTCCTTTCATGATATTTCTCTTAAAGAAATCTTACCTCCCATTTTCTGTAGAGGCAGAATTTTCCTTCCTTCTAAGTTACTTGTCTCTTGAAGAACAAGATTTAGATGTACACATAAAGTTCCACATCCAACAGTAAAATAGCTGGTAACAGATCAATCAGGAGCAACTTAGGAAATAAAACCAACAGAACTTCCATTATGTGAGAAAGTCTTCATGTCACTGCAGATCACAATTTCT
The DNA here is from genome assembly GCF_943737965.1 of Phodopus roborovskii. Classification (NCBI taxonomy): domain Eukaryota; kingdom Metazoa; phylum Chordata; class Mammalia; order Rodentia; family Cricetidae; genus Phodopus; species Phodopus roborovskii. The sequence continues at coordinate 1,853,209 of NW_026126545.1, read as the reverse complement.
GTACTGATGGCACTTTTGTATTATGGATGAATAGTTTTCAAATTGTTCCTTTATATGTAATATAAATGACTCTTATGACAAAAAGTGTTTCAAATTTTTGCTTTAAACAACTTAATGTCTAAACACAAATGAATCTTTTTTTTTTTTTTTCATAAGAGTTCAGCTAGTGAAGTTTATTCTTCAACTTTAGGTGCAGGAAGCTGATGACAGCTAAATTCAGTGTATTCAATGATCTAACCACCAACAAAGGCTCCATCACTCTAACCTACTCTATAAAAATACTCAAGAGCTTTTTGTTGTTGTTGTTGTTATACAGCATTTACACTTACAGCTTCCAGCTTTTCTATTTTTCTATTGGCACTTCTAAGCATTTCTATGTTTTGTTCATCAAAAGCTGGTTCTTCTCACAGGATGTTATTAGCCTGGTCACTGTAGAAAGGTCATTCTCTTTTAGAAGTCTATACCGAAGTGGGGGGAAGAGAACTGCTTTCTCTACTTTCCGATGTGGTAAAGGTCAATACTTTCAGACTTTCATATACATGAGATCTTAGTTCAGTTGTACTTATACACTCTTGGTTAGATTATGAAGTAATTAGCATTGCCCTTATGCCATCCACTTTCTGGATTCTCGCATGGAGTTCAACATTGCACTGCAGTGCTCATTGGTTCCAGAGGGATGAATGTTATAAGACTCCATAATCTTGACTATAGGGCATGTTACTAAGTGTGATCTTGGCAATCACCGAATAATTTGACATATTTGGAAGTGTAAGTTAATTTCACAGATGAATCTAAGCCAGCTCCTCATATTCATATTTTAAAAAATACTTCAGATATAACCTGCCATGCTGACAAGTCTATAATTTACATCAAAATCCTGCCTTAGAGATATCAATACTCATTTATTCCCTATATTACTATATGACAGAAGAAACATTCTTTATAGTCATTTAAACTACATGGTTCATGGTAGGAAGAATATTATCTATTTGCCGTCCTCTCACCTATTTTATCTCCTTACCTAATAGATTTTTATTGTTGAAGACAATATATCTGAACCCAGTGATATATCTTAACATCAGGAAGCTAATCTGATCTGTTATATATATATATATATATATATATATATATATATATACACACACACATATATATATGATTTTAAATGTAAAACATGTTATTTTAATTAATCACATGGCACTAAACCAACTAGTGGTTAATTGTCGGAAACTGAAAAAATAGTTCAGAAAAGGCATGGTTTTTGAACTGGCTCCTTAGAGATACAAACTGTATCTTTAGAGATACAAACTAGACTGTATTTGGGATGGAACAAGGTCAAATCATGAAGAGCAGTCTAGTCTGGAGTAGTTGAAATCTATAGTGCATAAGAAAATAGAACAGTATCTAAATATGTATGTGGGCACAATGCTGTAAAGGGTCTGGTGTGATCAGCTATTCCTAATGGTAATATAACCCAATCCTTGTTTAATGAGCTCCCAAAAGAACAACAACTTATATGTATTAGCTCCAATATTCAAAAATCTTGCAAGGTAATTATAAACATTTCTAATGTCCAGGAGGGGAAAATGAGACTTAGAAAATAAAATGCTATGACAAAGATTGTGTTATCAGTAAGGATATTGTGAGCCAGGTATGATTCCAGGAGTATGCTCTTAATATTCTAACACCTGTGGGACAGATATACAGTGGGAGATTCCAGTATGTCATGAGGTAGAAACATCTTACAATGAAAATGATAAAAAGAAAAATCTTGAAAGAAATGTGTGAAATTTGTTGAAATAATTCAATGAGGAAATTATTGATGACAGGATTAAAATATGAGTGGGAAAGAGCGACAGTAGTTTATGAAGATTTAATATAATTTGTTATATTACATAATTAACTTATATTATGTCTAGATGCTTAAGATGAAAGAAGTCAGAAATGGTCTCCAAGCTTGCTAGCTTGACCATTCAAACAGATCACCTGAGGTTTGCCATGAGCTGTTTAAAGAAACCCTTTGCCATTGACCTCTAAACGCCTTAATTGACGTCTGTGATGCATGCAAATCTGATATTTGTCATAATTGGAAAGTATGTATGAAAAGATAAATTTAATAAATGATTAATAATTGATTAAAACTGTGGCCTCTGTTATTACAATGAGACACAATCTCACAGCAAACTCCCTGATCCTCTGGCTCTCATAGTCTTTCTGCCCCCTCTTCTGCAATGTTCCCTGAGCCTCACGAGCAACAGTGTTTTGTAGTTGTTTCCATTGGAACTGTTTTTCACAACTCTGCAAAGAAAGGTGATACCAATGAACATGACAAAGGGGACAGAGTAAAGCCCATGAGACCTCAACCTTACTCAAAACGAGGAGCCACTGAGGTAAGTTAGGAGATGTGGCCTTCCCTGGGTTAGGAGAACATCAATTTATTGTTCAGTGCCAAATTGTCATCCCTGAAAAAATACATAGAAGTAACACTACATGGAATGAATAGATTATATTTATGAATATATATATGTATATAAAAAGATAGATAGATAGATAGATAGACAGACAGACAGACAGACAGATAGATAGATAGATAGATAGAAGAGACCATGAACTTGAATGGAGATTGGGGATCTATGAATGGAATGATTTGGAAAGAGAAAAGAAAAGGCAGAGATATATTTAAATAATAATGACAAAACTTTAAACAGCAGATAGAAATGTTTATAGGGGATAGCAAGGTGGTTCAGTGGGTAAAGGTACCTTGCCTGATTCTGAATTCAATCCCAGGAATGTACATGGTGGAGGAGAACAGTTTCCTGAAATTTGCTCATGTCATGCTCACATAAACACACAACGACTACCAGAAATAAATCAATAAACAAAACAACACAAATATGTAAGTATAAAAATAAACCAATAAACGTAAAACATATTTAATATGAAACCTGTATGCTTCAGCATAAAGGAAACCTGGAAGTAATAGGATCTCAGCTGATGTCAGGTTTATACATGCATATGTGCATTTTCCTTCTTGTTTTTTTTTTTTTTTTTGAAAGCTTTTTGTTAAATGATGTACAGGACCCTAGACTTTCTAAGTGGGATACGACTTTGACAACTGCAGCTTGGGACCTAGCCCTTTGTTCCCACTTTCTCCTTTTTACCCCAGTTCTCATCTACTCTCTTAGTCTCTTAGGATTGATCACCTCTTCATTGAACCCTTTATATTTTTTTTTCTAGAAAACCAGAGCAAGACACAAAAGACACATAGAAACTACTGAAAAAGAGGGAGAGACTACAGAAAAGAAACAAAGGCTCAACAGAGGAAAAGAGAGCATATATTTGTCTGGCACCCTGTGCCCATTTGTCTTGAACTGTATTCTGGATCTTTTGAGACGGGAGAGGAAGTAGAAAGAAGGGAGGTCCTATTTTCAAGTAGCACCACAATACTACAGAAAATTTTGATATTTTATTGTCTGTAATACAGATGTCTGTCTGAGGGTAGGAGAACAAATAAGGATAATATAGCATAATGTTTTTTCCTTCTTACATTCAGTGAGATTTCCTGTCTTTATATTCCAACTCTTTTGTTTCTAATATAATGTTTTTCATTTTCCGCTAGAAATTCTTGAGGTTTACCAATAATTTTGTAAATATATTGAATGCTAACTGTAATTCTAACAATTTAAATTAATCTAAACAGGATTAAATATTTCCAATACAATTAACATTTAGGTATATATTGACTGTGTTTCTACATGTTTTGTAATTTTTATAACATTTATAATTTGTATTTAAGTGTTTAGATAAAACACTATAAGATATAATATTAAAAAGTCTAGTGAATAAATATATTCCTATTTCCCAGTACTGAGTAATTGCAAGAGTTGTAGATCTTTCTTCAGGATGGTATGTACCACAAATTCTAATTGGTCTTAGTAATAAATACTTGGAGTCAGCTATTGGGTGGGGGTGTGTGAAAGATGAAAGATCAGAGAAGCAAAGTGGCCAGCCACTAGAGAGTTCTTACCTCTATCAATGCCCAAATCAAGGGGGTGATCCTGTCCTCAGACTGCCTCCTCAGACTGCCAGCTTCAGGCTAACTGCTGCTCAGACTGCTGCCTCAGAATTCCATGAGCTCCTGTATTTTCCCACCTTATATTTCTCTCTCTGCCCAGCCATATCCTTCCTGTCTCCACCTCCTTAGAACTGGAATTAAAGGTGTGTCACTCGAAGTACTGAGATTATCTTTATGTGAATTCTGTTTCTCTTTTAGACTGAATCAATTTCATGTAGCCCAGGGTGGCCTGGGACTCACAGAGATCGATCTGCCTCTGTCTTTTGAATACTGGGATTAAAGGTGTGCTGCCACCACTACTTGACCTCTATGACTAATTAGTGTGGCTAGCTTTGTAATCTGATCTTTAGGCAAGCGTTCATTGTTAGATAATAAACAAAATATGACCATAATTCCATATCCTTATTTCCATATGATATGGTTATATTGTTGCCAGTAGATTTCTTATTTGTAGACATTATTTGGTGCCTTAGTTTTGTGAATGAGCAATAATCTTATACTTCTTTTTTCCTAATATGTCATAAGTTAATAAACTAATATTTTGTATGTTATTATTCATGTCCTTTAAGTTGCATCTCTGAAGATGTTATATTTCTTTAGTTATAATTATTCCTAAATATTTTATTCCTTAAATATTGTTTACATTTAAGTTAAATTATTACTAGCTGATATAGAAAAACATAAATATTATTATTATTAACAGGATACCACATGATATTTCAATAAATATATGATTTGATTATCTTTAGGCCAAGTTAAACAAACCTATCTCCTCAATATTCTCTATCTTAGTTCCACCAAGGGGCAGAAAAGTAGACTGACCTGTACTACAATATACAGGCTCATGAGTTCATACTGAATGATATTCATTCAGTGATGAAGTCATCTAATGATACTTCTCAGATTATAAATAACATTACTATGTCATTCACAACTAAGAATGTAATCTTAAGACACATTAGACATGAAAAATATACTTTTGATGTTAAGAACAGAGATTCACATTTCAATTTCAAAGAGAAGTACTTGATGTTCTAATCATTCTAGAGAATAGGGTAACCAGGAAATATTTTTTATAGCATAGTTAGGCATACTTATGGGGAGTATCAGGAGAAGTTATAGTGCTTAAGCTCTAGTTTTAGCATCCTACGGGTAACCACATCTTGCTTACGCATCTTTATTATTGATCTAGAATTTAAAATTACCACAGTGTCTTTCTCAGTTGCATTGGGATATTAAGCATGGAGAAGGGGGAAGCTGACATTTTCATTTGCTCTGTTATTTGCCAAGGGACTGAGTTTAAAATGATATTTATTTATCTCCCACATGAAGTTTGCAAATAGAACTATGTTTTTTATTTGACTTTAAGGATTACTTTGTCACTATTCTGGATTATAGCAAATGATAAAGGGAATATTTCTGTTTGTTTTTAGGATTTCTTTTGTTTCTAAAAAAAAAAATGAAAAAGAAGAAGAAATGAACCAATGGTCCAACAAAAGAATACTGTCTTTCAATTATACATATTAAGATTTGACATTTGGTTAAATCAATGAGGAAGAACAAGACAGTGAATACAAAATCTCAACTCATATGTGTGTGCAATGTGTGCCTTGGCATGGAAAGTAAGAAAGAAGCTTTTTACAAGATTATTTCATGCTATAATAATATAATTACATATATTTACACTAATTATGCACTTATATGCAATTATGCTAATTATGTAAATACATGACATTTGATAAACTATTACTTTGAAATTCACTCAATAAAAGCAAAATGAACTGGATGGTAGAACCATGTGCCAAATATGAAAGAGGGAGATGAAGGGTCTTGAATAAATTATCTCGCAACTCTATTTTTGCTCTAAAATTTTTCCAGTTCAACAACACAGCAGACACCAATCAATATATTTGACATTATGATACTCACTTTTTGCATTGGAATATTTCTTTGAATTTCTTCATACAGATTCTCCATGAAATTTTATGAAAGTAGTAATTATAATTGTATATTCTCAACATTCTGAAATACAAATATGAGTAAATATGAAATCAGTAATCTGCCTAAACAGGTAACATAAGTATAAAATTTCACACTTGAAAAGAAAGAATACCTCCCTCCCTTTCCATCAGTTTTGTTCCTTGTAATAAGAACTCTTGGCTCCTCCTTCTTTAACACAAGAGTCAGGAAGAGCAAGATGCAACAATTCTGATAGAGAATCGGCTGGTTAGTTGCACTCAAATTTTTTATTTTATTGTGTTTTTCTTTTACATATTGATCCCTGCTCCCTCTCCCTTCTTTCCTCCCTCACTCTTTCCCTAACTTCTACCTTCTCATGACATCTGAGCCTCCTCCTCTCCAACACCCCCCCCCACTCCACATGTAGGGTGATGCCTTCCAGGTGGGGTCACCTAAATCTATCAAGTCATTTTGAGTAGAGACTAGGCCGTCTCTCCTTTCTCTAGGTTAAGGGAGTATCCCTCCATGGTGAATGTGCCCCCAAGTCCTTTTGTGCACCAGGAATACATCCTGGTTCCACTGTCAGAGGTCCTTTAGGCTGCCCAGGCCTTCTATCTGAAACCCATGTTCAGGAGATCTGAGTCAGTCCCATGTTGGATTCCCTGCTATCATCTGGGGGCCCATTAGCTCCTCCTTGTTCAGTTCAGCTGTCTCTGTGGGTTTCTGTAGCCTGATCTTGTCCTCTCTCTCTGCATCTGGATTCCAGTTCTGCTCAGTGTTTAATTGTGGGTGTTTGCTTCAGTTCCCATCAGCTATTAGATGAGGGCTCTATGATGGTGGATAAGTTAGTCGTTGATCTCATTATCAGGGAAGGGCATTTATGGTAGCCTTTCCACTGTTACTCAAATTGTTAGTTTGGGTCAGTCTTGTAGGTCTCTGGACATCTCTCTAGGTTTAGCTTTCTCCTTTCTTTAAACCTTTAATGGCTCCCTATTATATTCTCTCTCTCTCTCTCTCTCTCTCTCTCTCTCTCTCTCTCTCTCTCTCTGTCTGTCTGTCTGTCTCCCTCTCTCTTTGTCTTTTCTCTGGTCTATTCTTCCCCTGACTCAATCTTTCTAGTCCCACGGGATTTCCTCTCCTCCCCTTCTATTTCTCCTAGTCCTTTCTTCACTCACTGCCCCTCTGCCCACTCCCATATGCTCTGGCGATCTTGTCCCTTTCCACTTCTGAGGGACCTTATATGAATCTTTTAGAATCCTCCTTGTATCCTAGTTTCTTTGGCAGTGTGAATTATAGGCTGGTGATCCTTTGCTCTATGTCTCAAATCCATATTTGAGTGATTACATACTATTTTCCTCTTTTGTGACTGGGTTACCTCATTCAGGATGGTTTCTTCAAGTTCCATCCACTTGCCTGCAAATTTCAAGATTTCATTGTTTTTTTCTGCAGAGCAGTATTCCATTGTGTAAATGTGCTACATATTTGCACATTATCTAGCATTTAGAATAATATTCAGTCATCTCTTGTCAATATTTGGAGATAAAGTGGTGTGGGACTAAGGTCGTGACTTGGTCCTCTGATGCTAGGCTCTGGATATTTTGTTTGCTCTGCTTCTTAAAGGAACCCTTCCCTGGGAGTTCTGAGATTGAAGAAACTCCATTGGAAATAGGGAATGTTATAGTTTCCAACTTTTATGCATTAGGGGGAGAGAAAATATCCAGCACCTAAGCCAATCTTATTCTTCTGTACTTTATTTTAGTTAACAAGCATCAGTAAGCATTTGGTATTTGGAAAAGAGTGGCTCTATCTTCGAAGTCATTCAAGAATAAGAAGAAAAAATAGGAATCACCATTTATAATTGCAAGTCAAAATTTCTCAGACTGAGTTCAAAAGGCGAGTTAGTAAGTCAGATTGTCTAAAACTAAATTCCTGGGTTTTTCTTTTTTGTTTGTTTGTTTTGTTTTGTTTTGATTATTTTTACCTATCCAGATCACCTGAAGGGGTCAATACTTTACCAGTTGCATGAGTTAAGCTGTGGTGCAGGGTTCTACTGTTGTTTTATGTAAGCCTTGTGAAGCTAGGGGTCAGGACTGTTTCTCATTGTTGGACAAAGCATTTTTGTTGTTGTTATCTTAGTGTCATTATTGTGATTACAAATTTTTTAGTGGGATTTTTTTTTCTGGAAGTGAGAAACAAGAATGATTTACTAATTGGCAGTTGAAAGCTCCTGGGGGATTGAGAGTCAGTTTCTTCAGAAATGTTGCCTGTGTTACACTGTCCATGCCTCATTGGATGGACTAACACCCATGTAGATAGAGGAAACACCAAATGGACTCAGTGCATTAAAAAGACAGTAAATGAAGTTGTTAAGAAATATTGCAGGAGACTATGGAGGAGTTAGATGTAAAGAAGTTGAAGTATGTATTTGTTGTAACCATGTTATATAAATGTATAAAACTCTCACATAAAAATAATCTTTAAAAGGATCATGTTGGGTTTTATTAAGGCAAGCCTTTTTATGTTTTCTGATACAACAAGTATGGAAAATAGTATAAGAAACAAGAACTCTGATCATTGGTCCTTTGAATACCTGAATATAGGAATTTGGATCTTTTGACCTCCGTTTAAAACTTAACTGTTTAACCTCTGTCACTGAACTGAAAATGGTGTTTTGGAAGCTATTTCCCTGAGAAAAACTGTGTGATTACAGATATCTTATGTTTTTCCTTGAAGTGTTAAGGAAAGAAACAAAACCAGATTTACACCTGAACATAAGCAAGTGTTAAAAATAGCAGCATCGATGTGCATTCAATCAGTATGTTTAAGAACTATTCTAATATCTGTTCATCAGACATTTGGAACAGCAGTTTGATAATCAAAATGCTAATCGGCATAGGCCATTTGGAATCTAGTTCTGCTTGTCATAAACACATCTTGTGGACTAATATGTATTCCTTATGTTGTGGTTATTGGATACAAAGAACAGGGTCTTTAAATTCTTTTGCAAAACCCACTACCCATCTCCTCCTTGTTTGTATTTCTCTCTCATAAATCTTACCAAGCAGATGTGTACACTCGTTGTCAGTTGTATTCGTCACTGTGCAGGCGGCCTCTTGCCAGCTTGTCAGCATGTTGTTAGGCATGATTCATTGTGTGCTGTCAGTCCTGTAGTTTCTTTACAAAGAAGCAGATTTGACTTCCGGGCCTGAATAAAGAAGTCATCAGAGCAGTCATCAGTGATGTACAGAACTTAGCTGGAGCAACAGTGCTCAACATTTTCCTGACTACCCTTTAGTGAGTCAGTACTTTATGCTTGAATAATATAAAAAAAAAAGACAAAAAATAAAAAATAAAAACCTCCCAAGTATTAGGGTTAGATTTTAAAGAAAAGGGGCAAAATAGATGCCCTATTATTCATGGTGTGCTTTTAATCATAATAATAATAAAAAGACTATGTCTTTTTAATGTCTTTTCTTGTAGTAGAATTGAATCTCCTGGGGCTATCAGAGTGCAGAATGACTGCCCAATTACTGCCTCATAAAACTGCTCCTGGAGCATGATGCATCCTGCTAGAATAAATTGAGAATTCTAACTTTCTGACACTTTGTAAATCTACTTCAAGCTGAATTCATCAACATAATCTGGCCATTTAATAGGGGTGATTGATATGGAGGGAAACTCATGTTTCCATTAGGAAAGGGGGAAGATAAGAAGATGCAGACAGATGGGGTGGAAAGCACACCAAAATCTTCCTAAGTCAAAATCGGGGCAGAAAATGCATCAAGACAGAATTTGGTTAGAAAATTGTGTTTTTTTCTTTTCTTTTTTTTTATTATTCTCCATAATATCTAAAACATTGCATTATTCATTTAAAACAGAGTATGATATAATAAAGATGATTGTTTACTTGCCAAGTAATCAGAGGTCAATCTTAGGAAGCTAGTAGTTTTTTGTTGTTGTTGTTGTTTTGTTGTTTGTTTCTTTGTTTTGTTTTTCTATACTGGAAATCCCTTACTACTAGAGAGGAAACATTTACTATGAACTAAGCAAATCGAGCTTGGTCATGGTAGAGAGTGGACACAGTGATATCCATTTTGTATATATTATGAGGCTGTACATTTTGTTCTTAAGACTCTATTCATATCACATGTTTTAAAATATTTGCTTTGAAGTAAATCAGTAAATCAGTCTCAATCTCTAGTGCAAGATAAACTAGGCCCTCGATGTATTCTTTCTTATTTTCATTTTCTTTTGTCCATAAAAACATTTCTGTCCTACATTATACCAAGTACCCTATTGCCCCTTGCTCCACTATTTTTCTAACATCATGTTTTCATGTCAACTTATGAAAAATTAAATGAATATAGATGGAAGACTTGACTATCTTCCTTAGAAACTCTTGTAGAATTGCTGTTTTAGTTTAATTAGTTAATTTACTTTGTTAAACCAATAAAATAGATGATCATATTTATAATAAAACTTAGTTAAGTAATATTTCCCAGACACTACAGGACTGATGCACATATGAACTCACAGAGACTGCAGTAGCACACTCAGAACCTGCCTAGGTTCAATCTAGACAGGGTCCCAGAACTTAAAGGGGAAGTAGAAACTGGGTGCCACACTTAAATAAGAAGAGGGCAAAGGGAAATCAGTTTTCTCTAATAGAGTGTCACTGGGTATTTCAATCAAATTCCAGGGCAGGCCCCAGGCCTTGGAGGAGCTGACTGCCATAACACAAACTCCACGATTTTTGTGTGTAGACTTTTTCCTTACTGTTTTGTTTTGATTGTAGGGTATTTTTTTTAAATTCTTCTTCTTACTGTCTTTTTGTTTTATTTTTATTTTCGTGGTGTTCATGTTTTAAAGACAGACACAGGCAGACAAACACATACACACACACACACACACACACACACACAGAGAACATGAAGTTGGATGGGGGTGGGGAGAACCTTGGAGAAGTTAGGGGAATGTTATAAAACAAAATCATATATGTTGCATGAAAACAACTTTTTAAATTAAAACAAAAAGAGAAGAAAAAGCCTGCTTTCTTTCTGAGTGCTCTATTCTAATTCATTGTCTAGTGGATCTATTTTTTGCTAATATCCTGCTGTTCTAACATAGAATTGTCATGTCTCAAGCTCTATTCCTTCTTATTGCTATGTTAGTTATTCAGAATTTTTGGGTCCCACGTAAATTCACAATTCTCCATGCAAACATTTTCAAGAAGAAAGTGACTAAAATTTTTACAGGTGCTGTAGGGCATTTATAGATTATCTTGGACAGTTTACTTCTTTTAACAATATAAACTATTCTAGGCCATGCACTAATATCTATGTAGTTATGACTTCTTTACTTAATATTCTATAATTTTGGACAAACAGGTATTGCATCTTCATCAAATTTGTTCCGAAGTATTTTGTGACATTGATAAGACTTTTTTTTTCTTAATTTCTTTCTCAGAAAGTTATAGTGTGCACAAGCACTGCCAATATTGCCTGATGGTGTTATTCTCTGTAATCTTAATGATTTTTTTTTCAGTTCTATGTAATTTTGGTGGGTTCTTCAGATTTTTCTGTTTAAATCTTTTTGTCAGGAATTGGAGTCAGTTTTATTTTCTTCTTTCTTATTATATGTTAATTCCATTCTCTTGCTTTATTATTCTGGCAAGACTCTTAGTAAGATGTTAGAAAGATGATTTTATAAAAAAAAAATCCCATAAAAACATGGGTGAACAGATATTTCTCAAATGACAACACTAATGCCCAATAAATAAATAAACAATGTCCAACATCAATAAAAATTAGGAAGATTAAAAAAAGCATTATAGAATGGACAAGTGATAGCAAATGGCAAATGGGGGTAAGCAGATAGAACAAGGGAAGATTTCACTTCTTGTGGCAATGTAAATTGGGAAAAAATACAAAAAAAAAAAAAAAAAGAAAAAGAAAAGGATTGGGTGATTGGGTGACGACTTATTATGTAAAGAATTAACCATACAAGGATGAATGACTTTGTTCCCTTAGTTCCTTCAAAGTCAGGCATGGAGGTGCACACCTGTAATCTCAGAACTTGCAAGGCCAATCCAAGTAGATCCCTGGGGCTTGCTGGCCAAAATTCTATCATATGGGGTATCATGGATGAAACTGGAAAAATTATGTTAAGTGAAATCATACAAACACAGAAAAACAAATACCGTTTAAAAATGGAGCTTCACTTATATGTGGCATCTAAAAGAACAGAGAGACAATGATAGACTTAACAAAAGTTGTACACATGCAAGGGAAAGGACATGAAACTTTGAAATGATTTGAAGGTCTGTATGGTCTGGTAATCTTAATACTTGAAGTCTGAAGTTTTAATGCCACTTGGGATTATGGATCTCCACTCTTTTCCTCATAAGATATATGAGGTGGTTAAGGGTTTGGTTAATGTGGCTTGATCATTACATGCTTCTTTTTTTAAAAGAAACCCAAATTTCATATTGTAGCCACTCCATGTCTATAGATGTGACTTTTCAGAACATGCTTTAAAAAGTAGCCAGTCTTCCATGTCATGCAGTTGTGATAGTGAATTTTACTTTAACATTTGTTCTTCCCCATCCTCTCTAAGTCTAGAATGAAATCTGTCAGTTTCTTCTCAGCTGTTCAGTAAATTGTTGCTCAGTGTCAGTTCAACAGACACTCATGTTCTTTAAAGCTCCATGCAATACATATAGTTCAACAAAGGCTTAGTTCTTAAGGCATAAATAGTAGTTGACATTTACATTTTAAGTGACTCCAAGGACAGAGACACATCAGGTTTCATACACTCCTCATTCCAATGTGTGTTGGGACTGAATACTAAACATTTTTCTTATACTCAGCTGAAATCAGCTCTCTATAATTCCAGTCACAATTTTTGTTTTTAAGGGTCTTCTAATTGAAGCTTCTAAGATACACACATATGAGCATGTTCTCTCTGATATGTGTCATTAAGAAATTATCGTGTTACTATGCTTTACAACACTTCTAATTATTATAAATCAATTACATGTGAAGATATCATCAGTCTCTTTCCAGTTGCTTGTCTTTTACCCCTTTCTGTCTTGAGTAGGCTAATAAGCAGTTACTGTCACAAAGCTGTAGATACTAATGCCTCATTAAAGGCCTAATTTAGGGAAGAATGATAAGCAAGAGGAGGGAGGCAAGTTGGATATAGTGGTGATATGTTGTCTTAGGGCCTCTATTGCGTGATAAAAAAAATCATGACCAAAAGAAATTTGAGAAAACGGTTTCTTTAATCTTATGGTTTTTAGTCAGCATTCAAGCAAATCAGGGCATTAACTCTAGCCAGGAACCTGGAGGCAAGGGGTGATCAGAAGTCTTGGAGAAGCAATGCATACTGTCTTTTATGTTGGTTTGTTTCTTTATTTTGGGGGGAAAGGGTTTCTCTGTGTAGCTTTTGGAGTCCATCCTGGCACTTGCTCTGTAGACTAGGCTGGTCTTGAACTCATAGAGATCCACCTGCCTCTGCCTCCTGAATGCAGGGATTAAAGGCATGCATCACCTTTAAAGGCTGTTCAGCCTGCTTTCTTAAAGCACTAAGAACTACAAGACAGGAGTGGAAGTTTCCACAGTATGCTTGACCTTCCTATATTAATCGTCACTCAAGAAAATGCACCACAGGCTTGCTTGTAGATAGCTCAATCTAGTGGGGAATACTTTCTCAATTGAGAGTCCCTCTTTAGAAGCAACTATAACTTATATTAAGTTAAGATATAACTGGCTAGGACTTATGGTTTGAAACTGATATATTACATCCACAATCTAATAGTTGAATATTTAACTACCAATTGTGGTGCTAATTTGATAGCTTTGGAGTCTACACAGAGTGAGAAAACCTTGCTGGAGTTTAAGCAGGGAGGGTCTTAAAGATCATATCTACTTCTAGCCCTGTTTTACTCTGTGCCGCTTAACTATTGCCAACAGAATTGATTAATCTTCCACCAGCTGATGCAGAGTATCCTTCCCCAGTAGGATAGATTTAATCCCATCTAAAATTGTGAGCAAAAATACATGTTTCCTTACATCCTTTCTGTCAAATTTTAGTTACAGTGAAATGAATTAACTAATACAGAAAGCACTAAGCCAAATGAAGGTGAGATCTGAGAACACTTGCTTCACCTAGATCTTCAAGGGTCTCTACAAGATGAGTAATATTAAGATCCTGAAAAATAAAAAGAAACATACAAAATACAGCAAGCTTTCATATTTGGATGTTCCCATCATTATTTTAGAGCCCACATACCCAAGGAAGTAGCTATTATTCCTTAAAGGGTGAAGGCCAGATTGATCTATGTAGTTCAGAAGCTATCTTCTAACAAAAAGCACAAAGTGTTGAATATTAAAATAATAAAAATCACCCAGAAGTTGGAAGTTAATATTTAACCAAAATAAATAGAAGCAAAACGGGCAGATACCCAGTGCCATTCTCTTGAACCTTCTCCTGGTAGTCTCTTAGCCCAGCGCCTTAGTCATTTCACTTCCTGTGTACCCTCATCCAAAGAGCTTGACTTTGCTAGAGGTTAGCCCTGATCAAAATGATGAAAACTTCTAGGTAAATTCTGTTACCTGGGATCTCAAGATTGCTTTATTCCACTCCAATAATGTGTAAGGAAACCTTACCTTTTTTCTTAAGAGGAAATTGAAATCCACGTCGACCTATAAATCAAACTCCAACTTGCCTAAAGCAAAACTGAGTGAAAGGCAAAGGTATTGAAACACACTGATCAAGCTTGTACAGAAATCGTGGATCCTGGATCCCATAGCTCTTTAGTAGATGGTTATCTAGTGTCTATTGCTGCGATCAAACATCAAGGTAAAGACAATTTTAGACGGAACATTTTATTTGAAACTTACAGTTCCATAGAATTAAGAATTCATCACTTTCACTGTCATGAAGCCTGGCAGAAAGCTCTAAGGATTGGAGGCAGGAACAGCTTGAGGGGTCACATTTCGAACCACAAGCAGAAAGCAGAGAACACTCAGAATGTCTCAAGTCTTGAAGCTCTTCAAATTCATCCCCAGTGACGTACTTCGTTCAGAAAGACTGAATCTCCTAAGCCTCTCCAAACAGGACAACCAACTCAGGAAAGAGCATTCAAATGGTGGAGACTACAGGTGGGGCTGGGAACATTTATTATTCAAACCACCACAAGGGATTAAAAGAATGTATGAAAGCCCTAGTTCAACCCAGGAACGGAAAGAATAATTAAAGAATTAATTTAGGTCTGGGAGTCCCAGAAGTGGGATTCAAAGAAGAAATCGAGAAAGGGAAACAAAACAAATGTAATCTGACAAGCCATTTCAACTCCATAATTAAAATGATTGCATTCAATAAATTTCAACCTCCTGATCACAAAGTTGTCTGTGGTAAAAATTAAAACAAAGTTAGAAATTAAACATTAAACAAAAAGAATGAACTTGGCACTAATTTGCTAGCTCAAAATACATATATTAAATGCCTTATAGATAGAAATAAAGTAGTTTTGCTTCTGATCTAATATTTTTGGCTGTATAGACTGGACTTCAATTCTACCTTAAAACTTTTTCAGTTCCATCAATATCATTCCTCAGACTGTGAAGCCAGATTCTTCAAGGGACTAAAGAAAACTGAGAGGTAAGGAGGTCTTGCAGGGGATTTTGAAGTGAGGAGAGATGTGAGGATTTAGAGTCTCTACTTATTCCCTACATCAGCCCTGTCTTTCTTGATGTATTTCAGGATTTCAGTGTAGGGGTCTGACTGCGACTTGAAAAAAGGACAGAAAAATGGATGTGAAAAAATAATGAAAACGTTCTCTAAACTTTTCCTTTCCTTTGGGGTAGAAGTAAGGAATATTTCAGGATTACTCTGAATGACGAGCAGAGGCTCAGAAAAATGATGATTTTATTTTGCTTTTCCTTTTCCCTGACAATTTGACTCGAGTACACATTTATTCTCAACTAAGAAAATTAAAAACCTATGAGATTATTGGAAACTTTAAATCAGTCCTGTGTGCTCAGTGAGGTACCTGTATGCAGTGATACAGTCTTGTGGCTGTGTTCTTATCTCTTTAAAAAGAAAAATAAGAATATGTTTTAATTAATTTCAAAGAATATAATGAAGATATGTGATTGCATCTTGTAAAAATATGCATATATGCACACTTGCTCATTTAGAAACACTTGTATAATTTCATTTTGCCTGGAAATGTTCTGAACCCTTTATACATCACAAATAGACTGGGCACTGAAGCTCGGCTTACAACACTGAGGTCACAGTTATAGAGTTCTCAGTCTTCACTGACATAATGTGTCAATCTCAGCATTAAAAATAAAATTCTTCGGAAACTATCATCTATGTATCTACCTATGTATCCATCTCTCACCTATCAAATGTGTGTATGAAAACATATGACCAATTTGTGAATATTCATCAGATGAATGTACATTATCATTATTTATGCCATTCTCACTGTTTTGAACTTGAATGGAACTACCACTATTCTGTTGTGTTAATTTGTTTTCAACCATTGTAACACACACAAGTGGTAATGGATTTCTAAAGAGAAAAGTTATAGCTAATAGTTTTTGAAGTCTGAATATATGAATGGATGTATTTACTGATTAGGGCCTGTGGCATTACAGCATAGCATCCTAGGAGTGCATGGTATCAAAAACCTCATGATGGTTTTTCTCATGATAAACCAGAAATGGAGGAAGAAGATGTCCCATAGTCCACTTTCAAGAAATGTTCCCAGTGATCTCAAAACTTAATACTAGATTTTTTTGGAATGCCCTCGGAAAGAGAATCACAGCCCTAGGGGGATTTGCTTCTATGAGTTTCTACTAAAATAATGACTGTGACTTGATTTTACTCTTAATAGTTATTATAGATTAACAGTTATTGGTCCACAAAGATAACATAGTTTATATATAAAATAAGTAGAATGACATTACTGAAGTTACTGAAGTGGATTACTTTAGTATCTTGGCTTGTTCTTAGTTGTTACCTGCACATATACTTAAATCCTTTACTGTAGCAGAAATATATAGAGTCAAAGTGAGTACAGTAGAGTAACCCTTCAACTCTATGTAACCTGTCTGAAAACTCACCACAACCAACTTTTAAAGGATGTATCTGGACAACATACAGCAGGAGTGGTAATCACGAACCTCTCTAGGTGGCCTCAATAGACACAGGATCTGGAGGAACGAGCTACAATTTGTGATGGCTGTTCCCATACCATGGACTTCACTGTGAGCTACTAGTAAAGCAAGTTCTTGCATCCTACAGATGACCTGGGCATGTTTCCTGTCTTGCTTTCTTTCTTTTATGAAGGATTTTGACAAGCCTACCCGGTGGCTGTGATGCCATTCATGGTTAGAAATCACTGTGTCTTATACTCGCTCTCAACATGAACTATCACTTGGCAGAGGGAAATGGAAGGCTTGGCTTTTAGTAGGTGAATCTTTAGCATTTGCAGAGATGTTGATCTGTCCACACACAATCTTTACCATTGTCACCATCAGAAAATAATAGACGGTGCCTATTGGTTTTATTTCTTATTGAACGCTGGTTGGAACAAAAGCGAATCTTCAGGAAGACTGCATCTCAGAAAAGCTTCACTGGAGAGTCCAGGTCTACAGTCTCTTCATTCTAGCAAAGTTGGCATTGAAGTAAAAGGTGATGCTATTCGTAGTTCTGTGTTTAATCTATTAACTTTTGCAAACTCATTTCAAATAAAGCATCTGGCATCAGTGAACCTTTCATTGGGATGCACCAACTTGTGTGGTACAGCTAATGTGCATCCCAGGAGCATTCTATAACACAAGTCAATGGTTCATACATGGATTTCATCATTTGATATGGTGTCTTTACATACTGGAAATGTGGAGGACTACAATGAAAGTCTGACTGGTTAAATTGTTCAGCCCATTAGCAATTCTATTTCAAATTTAAAGTTGTACTATTGGTTAGAAAAGTCATATATTATTGTAATACAACATTTAAGACTTATTATTTCATCAGATATTTTATACCTTCAGTGCTGTATTCAGGCAATGTTTTTCCATATAAAACTTAAATACTACGTGTAATGCTATTTGTAAGAAATATCTTGATACACACCAAGGATTGTATGAACAAGAATATTAAAGAGTAAGAGGTTCACACAAACACACATAAGCACATACACACAGAGACACAAACACACACACTTTAAATAGTGTTTTAAGGTGGCCTGAGGAGTGATTGGGGAAGAAAAGCCACTAGGAATACTTCAGGAAAAAATAAATATCAAACAGAGAGAATAGTTTCTGAAAAATATTTGGAACTTAAAACTTAGAGACAAAATGAACAGATAAAATTATTCTTATTAACTTCACAATAAGAAAGACTGCATTTTTAACCATAAAATCAGCACAAGCAGATATATATTGTGAATATAGGAAAGAACCTAACAACTAAAATCTCTAAAACTAACATTCTATAAAATAACTCTATAAAAGAGAAAAGGTGTAACTAGACAAAAACAAGAATTATCCAGTCAGCAGAGGACTGGCCTGTGAGTGATCACAGATTGGATGGGAGAGATGTGTGGAAGAAGAGCATTAACAAGACTACAAGTGGGAAGCCTGGGTAAGGTTAGTGTGAAGAGACCTAGGAGAGCTCTCTCATCCTCAGAGCTAAGTGATTTACTATAAGACACACAGAAAGCCATCTTGGAAGAGAAGGCTACAGGTAGTATGGTAACAAGGCACGGTGACACTGAACAAGAGACTGGGTATAGAATGTTTATACTAAGCCCATAGTAGATTTGTGATCATTACTTAGATTTTGTTTATAGAATGGACATTGTTGAGCCCATGAGATTGCCAACATGATGGAGATGAATGCGTAAAATGCTTCCATTTTAAGATATTAAAAGAATATGAGGCATCCACTGAGATAGATACTTTATTTTCTTCTAGTAAGGTGGGGATGAAAATAGGAGAATCAAGAGCCATTGTTACAATGTGAGAAATTGACTGTAGCAGGAAGGAGGTAGCAAATGGGAAAAATACTTAAGATAAGATCAGAAGCAGTTAGGGCTCAAGATCGGTGGATTTCTGAAGTCATTAATAGACTTCAAAAACTCTTTCACAGAGTAGTGAAGGCAGAAGACAGACAGGAGAGAGCTTAGCCATCTATCTTTGCTAAAAAGAAGAATGGTAGAATATAATTCTGAAAAGTTTGGTAGGGAGAAGATGAAAAAAGATAAAAGAGAGGTTGGTTTTATATGGGAACTTTGTGGAAGATGCTGTTGATTTAATGCATTTATTTCTTGTCTTAATTATTGCCTCAATAATATGGATTATAAGAATTTTTTTTTCATTTATTTTTTATTGGAAATAGACCCTTTTCATACAATATACTCTGATAATAGTTTCCACTCCTGCAACTCCTCCCAGATCCTCACT
Organism: Phodopus roborovskii; assembly: GCF_943737965.1. Classification (NCBI taxonomy): domain Eukaryota; kingdom Metazoa; phylum Chordata; class Mammalia; order Rodentia; family Cricetidae; genus Phodopus; species Phodopus roborovskii. Next base: position 1,833,691 of record NW_026126545.1, on the reverse strand, counting down.
GCCTCATCACCCACTCAGTTATTTTAATGCTACGTTTTTATGAATGATTAAATTATAAGGGGGAATAATATGAAATTTATAAAGATCAATGATATTAGACTAAAACAACAATTGGTATAAAACTGGATTATTCAGAGAAGAGAAGCAGGTGGTATCAAGGCTATTGTTTAGTGTATAAACACAATTAGAACCAATTAGTATGTCAAGTAAATATCATATCAATTTATACTTAGGCAACAAAGTGCAAACTGTATCCAAGTCAGAAATTGAAATCAAACTCCCTGGTGGAAGTAAAGACTCAGAGCCATACTGTCCCAGAGCTGCTTTTTCAGTGAATATGACAAATTGCTCCTTTTCACTCTTCTTTGAAATACCAAGTTTTCTTGAAACACTGCCTGGGCAACATATTCTACTAAGGAAAATATAATTGTAGCACATTTTAATGAATATTGTTGTTAATGAGTTCTAGGAACCAGAAGTTGGTATCTTTCCTACTGAGCCATATTTGAGGACATTTCAGTAACTGATAATAGCTATGGTTAGGGTGTATTAAATCATCTTCCTATCTCCAAGTTTGTTATATCTGGAACAAACTTCTCATCAACTTTTACTTTTTAAGATTATTTTATTTTTAGTTTTGTATATGTGCACAAATCTATGCACATGAGTAAAACTTCCTGTAGAGGACAGAGGAATAGCTTTCTCTGGGGCAGGATTTAAGGTAGTTGTGAACAGCCCAATCTCGGGAATGGATGCAAACTCCAGTTGTCTGCAAGTGTAATGTGCTCTTAATCCCAGAGCTATTTCTTCAGTCCATGTATCAGCATTCTTAATGCTTTTTGGAGTTATAAAACATAAAATAAATCTCACACACAACACAGGCATGTTGTATGCAATCTTTATTACATTACACCTTGATGAAAAAGTGATTATTTTTGAAAACAAAGCCAATAAGTGAAGCCAATACAAATAAATAATTTTACCAAGTGAATACAATATGGAATATTATAGGTGATACGTGCTACAGACATAAAATAGCTTCTCATAATATTTAGAGATGTTCAATGGCAAGTAGACTGTGCCAATACTTCTGATTTGAGAACCTTAGAACAGTCCTGTAAAACAAATAACCAATACAAATGTTGCAAGAAATGTCATGTTACAGAAAGTTCTCCATCCAAGGATGATACAGTGAGGGATAAATAATGCATTTATTTTCATGTTTAAAAATAATACATAATAATATAATTTTATAATAGATATATATATACAAATGTCTCTGGAATTAATATATTTAAAAACCCCTTCTTCCCTTCTTCCCTTCCCCCCTCTAGGTACATACACACACACACACATGCACACACACACACACACACACACACACACACACCTACACCTACATCATCTACTCTTGAAATTGTACACATGTTTGTGAATATCAAGTGCACATGCATGTGTGTGTATATAGACATGCAGAGGTCAAAGGCCAACCCTAATATTGTTCTTTATGAATGCTGGCTACTTCTTTTTTGAGACAGTGTCTCTTATCAGCTTGGAGATTGCCAAGCATGCTATATTGGATAGCTAACCATTCTAGGGATCAGCTTGTTGCTTCCAAGATTAAGTTTATAAGCTTGTGCCACAACACCCACCTTTTTAATGAGGGTTTTGAGGATCAAACTATACACAATATATCATATTTTAAGTATTATGGAATATTAGTCTAAGCTATGCTACATTTGTTTATGCTGTGGATTATTTGTTTAATGATGCAAAGATGTGTTGCATTACTTTATGTTGCCTTTGTTTAACTTTGTGAAACTGTGTTACTTTGCTGGTCTAAAACACCTGATTGGTCCAATCAAGTACTGAATAGCCAATAGCTAGACAGGAAAGAGAAACAGGTGGGGCTTCCAGGCAGAGAGAATAAATTGGAGAAGAAATCTAAACTTAAGGGAAGAGCTAAGAACGAGAAAAGGAAAAGGAGAGGAGGTCCCTAGGGCCCAGGCAGCCATTCATGCAGCCAGCTAAGGAGTAATAATGAAAGGCAGATATAATAATAATAATAATAATAATAATAATAATAATAATAATAATAATAGCCTAGAGACAAAACATAGTAAAAAGATGTGGGAAAATTTAAGTTAGAAAAACTGACTAAAGCTCGGTATTCACAAGTTAGAATAAGTCTACCATGTTTTATTTGGGTGCTGGGTGGTGTCCACTCCCCACCAAAATAAAACAAAACAAAACATAACAAAATGACAAACCAACTATACTACCCTTAAGAGCAAAACAATTCTCAAAAATATTAATTTTACTTCTTTCTTCACATATTATTTATAATGCCAGCAAATTCTTTAATTTAAAAGTATCAATTTTATTACACAAGGTATAATAAGAAAGTTATTTATTATATGAAAATATTAAACAGGCATGTACAGTATTTCAAGCCTTCAATTTTTATTGATATTTATAATAGCCATAATGGGAACATTGCATTTTCCAGTTAATTCAAATTTTTTTCTTTTTCTTGAGACTAATTATATAAGACAAAGAATGGTATTTCAATAAAAATTTAAGTATGACGTTATATAAAGCTTTGTTTTATGGACATAAAGTAATTAAATTTGTATTAAACTAGTGTAAGTACATCAAAAATTGGAAAATGTATTTAAATGCCCCTTAGAATAGTTTTCATTTACAGTCAACATTTGTTTCTTTTTTTTTTTTTTAATCAAGTGTTGTTTCTAAATCACATGATGGCAGACGCTCCAGACTTCATTTGAAGACAATTTTATGAAAAGATTTTTTCCAAATAATTAAGAAAATAAATATTAGTGACCCTTCAATACTGAGTAACAACTGCTGTGATCTCCCCTAGGGAAAACAATTTCTCCCATTCTCAGAATTCCTCATTGCCAAGGGATGAGGCCTGAAAAATACAGATGGAGCAGTTTGTATTTATTTATTTAGAAACACACACAACGTGCGCACACACACACACACACACACACACACACACACACACACACACACACCAGTAACAAAAACAACAAAGGACATGACTTTAAGAGATGAAGAGTTGGTAGGCAGCAGAAAGAAGTGGGAAATGATGTAATTTTATTATAATATCAAATTTATTAAAAATAAAGGAAAAATAATTATCTGTTATTCTTTCCAATCCTTTTGTAATGTTATTATTGTTAACTTTGAAACAGGGTTGCAGTAAGTAGTTCAGGCTGCCTAGAACTCTTTATGTTGACCAAAATGTTCCTGAACATGGGGATTCACCTGCCTCTGCCTCTAAACAGAGTGCTAGTATTAAAAGTATGTTTCACCATGCCTGGTTGTGTTAATTATAGGCTCACCCTAGTGTATACAAATGCACCACATTCTTTTCTGTCCCTCTAGAGTGCTCTGTAAACACATTCATGAGGAACTGATGACTCTATCATTACCACTGACAGTTTTTTAAAAACATACAAAAGCAGTCACCACTGCTTTGCTAAGGCAACTATTATCTCACTTAGTTCTATGTCAACTTCATGTGTTGACAGTGAAATTTAAATAGGATTACTTAATCGGAAATGCACATGCGTTTCAAAGAAAATTCCTAGTGGCACTCAGTAGTAATTGTGTTATTTTGTAATCACAATGGCAATGCCTGTGAATGGACTCATCTTTCTAACAGTTTAGTTATCACTCAGTCAGTATCCTTGGGCTTTCTGATTCCAAGATACCCTGGGCTGTATCAAAGAAGCAGATAGGTGTCTTCCCTAATTACTGTCAGAGATACAATATTAAGTAACTGATAGAGGCAGAGATCCACAGACAACCACTGTGCTGAGCTCCTAGAGTCTTGAGGAAGAAAGGGAGAAGGGATTATATCAGCCAGGGGGTTCATGATGAGGGATCCCACATAGGGGACCTGAGCTACATACAGGAGCACATCGATTCTGTTTCCACAGTTGGGAAGCTTTCAAGGGTTCCACCAAGGCCCTCTGCATGTATGTGGCAATCGTGTAGCTTGGCTTCTAACAGTGAGAGCAGCACTTAGCTGCTTCCTAGCACTTATCTGGCTTTGGCAATTGGTTTCCCATGCTGCATTACATGGCCCTGCTGTGATGTGAGGGGAGGAGTTTGGTCCTGCTTTAACTTGATGTGCCATGCTTTGCACAAGCTCAAGGGAAGCTTGTGCCTTTCTTAATGGAGATGAAGGGGGAAAGGATTGGGAAGAAGTTAGATGGGAAAGGAGAGGGCATGGGAGGATATGAGGGTGAGGAAACAGGTTGATATGTAAAATAAATGAAAAAAGGTTATTAAAATAAAAAATATAAAATTATCCGTTGAAAAGATTGTTGTATTTTATATTACTGAGGCATGATTTTCGTTATTCCTGAGAAAAATTATTGTTAGACTGCTAACACCAAATATAGCACAACTTAAGATTTATGTAATATCACTTTATATTGCATGGCTTTCATTTATTGTCCTAACTATTGGGGTTTGTGTTTCTAATTGTTGATAAATAGTAGTTCACTCATGTACTTATTTATTTGTCTTTAATTCGTCATTGTCTTATTAAGGTCAAGCCTAAAACTCAGTTTTCATAAGTTGTTCAGCTTAAGTAAATGTATTTAAAAGTATTTCTATGTTAATGTGCCTCAGAGAATTCTATTTTAAAGCCTCATCTATTTGGAAAATATAGGCCCACTGCACAGCTCCCCTAAATAGGTAAAGCGATATGAGTTTATATATTTAAAAGTCCTGATAATATTCTATAAATTCACTTTTAGAGTTGTAATTCAATAAGAATACTTTCATAAACAGCTATCATTCTTCCACTAAGAAGAATGTGACATTGTATCTAGCATTCATCAAATCTGTTCCAGTTTGCTTCTTTGTTGTTGTGTTAAAATACTGAGCAAAATAACTTGGTGATGAAAGAGTTTACTTCTGCTTAACGAGACAGTCAATCACTGAGCCAGCCAAGGCAGGAATCTTGGTATAAGATGTTAGCCATAGACCATAGAGAAGCTCTGCTTACTGGATTTCTTTCCTTGGCTTGCACACCTACTTATACATATAACAATAACAAGGAAAGAAAAGTCCTCATTGAGAGGAGTTGGTGGGAGGGGGTAATGTAATATTTTAATTAAAAATAAGTTTTTGAAAACTATATTTCAAAGTGTCCCACCATCTTTATGTATCTCAAAACTTCAAAATCTAAAATTTCTTTAAAATTCCCAAGTGTCTTAATTGGGTACTCCTGTAAATCTTTTTCTTTTTAATTACACATTTTCTCTAGGAGAGAACAAGGCACAGTTTAACAAACAGATAAAATAAAAAGAAAACAAATATGCAACAAGGTAAATCTGTCTGTGTTTGGCATCTATGACTCACCCATGATTTCCTGGGTCCCATTGGACTTGGATGGCTTCATTTCTATGGCTCTGCTGTTTGTAAAACACAGAGTTTGTCTCATTGGCTCAGGTTTGTTCTTCATACCTGCTGCTGTTGTAGGCAGTCATCCCATTGTTCTGGCACCTTTACAACTCTAGAGTTTTACTCTAACCAAAGTTGGCATCTTCAACAATGACTCTTCTAGCGTCTGTCAGTGCCAAGACTCAGCGGCTCCCAACAATTCCTTTAGTCTTACAGCTTTGATGTTGCCAAAATCAATGCTAAGTGGATTCTTACACACTACCAAGGCCAGCTGCCACTATGAGCCTTGATCCTATCTGAACTTTTATGTATTGACCCTGGGAAGGTACTTCCCAGAATATTTTTTACTCAATGATGCTAGCCTCTTATTAATCATAGCTGATACTTACACGCCAGTTTACCTCAATCAACTAATCCAGTTTAATAAATATGACATTTCCAGAGAGTTTTAGTCCAAGGTAGCACATGAATAACATTGTGAGAGTTTTTGTAGCCTCACAAGCCAGACATGCATAAACTGCATTACTTTCTGCATTTTCTTCTTAGTCCCTACAATGAACCAGTAAGCTCTGAGCACTCAATAGATTAGTACGAAGCTTCAAAGTTTTATTTATTTATTTATTTATTTGTTTGTTTATTTAGCCTTTCCTCCACAGAACATTCTGGGCCCTAAAAGCCACATGGTCAAGTCCATAATAGAAAAAAAATTTACTATTCTAGTTTGCTTCTTTGTTACTAAGGTAAGACCTTGATTAAAATCAACTTGGATATGAAATGTTTATTTCAGATTATGAATCACAGTCCATCATCAAGGGACACCAATGTAGGAGCTCAAGAAAAGAAGCCAGAGGCAGGAACTGAAAGAACTCTGTTTACTGTATTATTTGCCACTTTTGCTAATCCACATTTCTTATACTGCCCAAGTGATCAGGAAGTAATTGTTCACAGAGTGCTAGGCTCTCCTCAATTAGTTATCGATGAAAAAAACGCTACACATTACAGTCTAATGAAGACAATTCCCTAATGAAGGTTTACTTTTTTCAGATGTCTCTAATATGTGCCGTATATGACAAAACCTAATTTGCAAAATGTCCTTATCTGAGTCTTGAATACACAGATTTTAAGACTAAGGCAAGAAGGTAAGGTGTTTGTTGTATCTTCAGAGATAATACTAACAAGGTAGGCTTACCCTGGGTCCCTGAATCTCAGTCCAATAGTCTATTTTTGATTTGCTTTATTAATTAGAAAGTTTTGCATAAGAACACTGACGGTTTACTACCCACTGTAACTCCAGTTCTCATTGGTTTTAATAATAAAAGCCCTGAGTCAGATATAGGGGTAAATGATGAAATATCAGAGAAGCAGAGCAGCCAGACACTAGTTCTTACCTCTACTAAATCCTCAGTCCAAATGGATGATCCTGTCTCTAGGAATCCCAAACAGATGTTGTCTTTATGGAACCTCAGACTGAATGCTCCGACTGAATGCTATGAGCTCCTGTCTCCTCTTATATCCCTCTCTCTGCGTAGCCACATTCCTTCCTGCTTCTACTTCCCTAGTGCTGGGATTAAAGTCATGTTACTTCAAAATACTGAGATTAAAGGAGTGAGCTACCACCTCCAGACTGGTTCAATTTCAAGTAGCCAAGGTTGGCCTTAAACTCACAGAGATTTATCTGCCTGTCTCCGAAGTGCTGACATTAAAGGTGTGTGCCACCACTGCCTGGCCTCGATGGCTAATTAGCTCCTCTGCACTCTGATCTTTAGGCAAGCTTTATCTGTTAAATCACATACAAAATATAATCACAACCAACCAATACATTTTTGATATATATCAACTTCAATTGGTAGAGATTTTCAAAATGAAAGCAAAGAAGAAAGGTGACCCAGCATTTTCACAAATACTTTAAAGACAAGAGAAATCAAGGGAGCTATTTAAAGCTTAGAATTTTCACATGTTCTCTGTATTCTTTCTTAGTACATGGCCATATCTGTACCTGTGAGGCTCTATAGACATTGTTGAACCAACCCAAGCACAGACAAAATGTTTATGTGAACCAAATTTTCTCACATGTCTATAATGTACATGAGAATGAAGATAATGAACTATGTTTGCAAATTTATCATCTTTGTAGTCATTAGTTTCACAGTATTTCTTGGATACACATTCTACTTCAAAATATACATGCATTTTATATATTTATTTTTTTAAAATCAGTGGTTTATTTACAATAGTAATTCACACACACACAAATGTTGAAATTTTCTGTGCTGCAAAAGATGCAGTTTTGTCCTCTGAAAGTCTTGGCATTCCAGTAAATGAGATTCTGGTAACAAGGACATCAGTATTCCCAAAACATTTCAAACTTTATAATGTGATTCAAACTCTCTAGCCTGATTTGGAATATTCTTCTACCATATTGAACATCACATACAGACATGACAAGTATGAAGACATTATATATTTTGGACTTGTTATCAAATTTTACCATCACATTTTTCTGTCTTACCTATCAGGTAGTAAATTTAAGTATTGCCACATCAATGCAGAAACTAAGATACGTTTTTGGAATTTTGGATTTTAAAATCAATTAAGTTCTATAAACAGTTTGCATTAATGAACACATGGTATATAATAAATTTAATGCATAATGTGATTTACTATAAACAAACCCTTTAAAATGCTCAATGCTGCCATTCTTCTTTAAGGCATATATGATGGAAGGCCCTTTGTAACCCTTTCCCTTCTGTCTAACTTCTCTCCCATTCTTCAACATGAAGCCCACAGAGCTCTGTGCCCTTAGACTATTCCTACATACATTTAACTCCACACAATTTTGTAATATTTACTTAGAGTATTTTATGAATACTTTTTTGAACAAGGAAAATAACAAACATTGGATATGTTGGGAGTATGGAAGAACTGGGAAGAATAGGGAAAGGGAAAAGAATATGATCAAAACGTGTTGCATAGTTTTTAAAATGTTATATGTAAAAGAAGGTAAACTTAAGAATTTCAGTTTTCAACTAGTAGTGTAAATCTAAAACTGCACAACAGAAAGATGAAATCATTGATGTGTAAATCATTCCCACAACTATATCCATATAACTTTTTATTTTTCAAGGGGGATATCATGCTAGATATTAAGTAGCCATTAATGACTCACTCACTTTTGCATCCTTTATTTTTCAATAATTAGATATTTTGAAAAGTATACTGGAAGTACAATTTGTAACATAAGTTATGCAGTCTTAGCATTACTTCATGATAAACTGTAAACCTGATCCTTTTTTACCATAGGCAAAATCTCTGTAGCTCCCTACTAGTGAGGTCAGAATCTGATATGGAGCCAGGGGACCAGTCAATTTCATATCCCCTAATGTTTTCTTTCTACTTTGATGACCACTAGTGGCTATGTGGATTGTTCTTCAATGAGCAAGTGGCAAGAGTTTCCATTATTTCGGAAATAGATTATGCTGGAAACTCTTCTGGGCTAGTAGATTCCAAAATTAAGGCATCCATTTCTCTCCCATTTACTTTGTTCTGTTTCCATAATGTACTTCCCATGAAAGTTTGTTTAAATCCCACTTACAGGTCTGATAAGAAGCGGGAAAGGCTGATGTCTGAAAATGGTAAGTAAAGGTAGGGTTAAAAAAATTATTGGTGTGTCAAGAAACATGGGGAAAAAATTGATAAGAAAGAAAACTATTTCCTTGGAAAATTATTCTGAGCCAGTTAAAAACTAACATCTTGTAAAGTTGGCTGAGCTGCCTCTGTCCTTCTTTGGAGGGTAGCTATCTTTCATTTTTGATTTAATTGTTCAGAACAGAGCAGTGTGATAAAAAGTTTTTTATGGAAATTTTCCACAGCAACGCAATCAATCATATTTCCAACCCGTGTGCTGCCTTGAGCCCCTGAGCCTCAAAGCCTTTTTTTGAGGAGCTTACTTGTTAAATTAGCACTGATCAAAGGCTAAAACATTTATCATGCTTATTAGTGAATAAACCTAGCAGCAGGTATCCCCAGTGAGGGAACAAATCCTCATTTCCTGCAAGAATGAATTGGAAATTATCCAAACTGCTTGCAAACATTTTTCAGGAGTGACGAATTGTCAAAAATAAAGCAGCTGCTAGATGTGGCAGCAAGCAGGGTTAGCGAGAAGGAAAAGAAAAGAAAAAGAAAAAGAAAAAAAAAAAAAGAGCATCTTGCACAGGTATCTTCAAACTAGCCCGTAGGGATATTCTGCAGCCTGGTTCACCATAATTGCCTTTGAAATCCTGCGTCAGCCGCCCTTTCCAATGAGCTCCCAAATAGCACCCCAAATAAGACAGCTCCAAAATCACAGATTTCTTACTTTTGCTCTTCCTATTTCTTCCTGTTATTGTTGACAGAATACCAACTGATGAATACCAAAATTGACGGACTTTTGTTCCTGTCTATTGCAAAATGATGCCCAGTGCTCATTTTTACAGGACTGATAATGAATAAGCAGTTGGATGATAGCACAGTGAAGAGACACTTTTCCTGGAAATCCTTTTCTCTGGTGTTGACCTTTCATAATAAAAATTAGGAATGTTGAAATCTTTGGAAAACTTGCCTTTCATATTATATTGAAAATAGGTTTATAGAACTTAAACTATACCCAGGCAATTGTGAATAAATGAATAATCAAATAAAGTATTCCATTTAATTTAATTTAAAATAATCAGGAAAGCATGATTCAAGTGCAAATGTTTTGAAAGCACATGCAGTTGGAGTTTAGGCTTCTTCCTTCTGCTGAGAGCTCATATTGCTGTTGGCATTACCCTTTGTATTTGAGAGCATGAAAAACTCCACTGCTTTTGAAAATTACTCTTGATCAAGACAGATTACTTTTTTTGACAGCTCACCAAATAATATTTGTAAGTTACTTACAATATATTTCTGGCATAAATTAATATGTTCTTGGAAAAAACTCAGTTTCCTATGAATATTTCGAGTAAGATGCATATGGTAGCTTTGATATATATATATATATATATATATATATATATATATATATCAGGATGAATGACTGATTGATGTGATAGTGTAGGAAGAAGGATACACAGAAAACGTAACCTGACATGGTAATATTTTTAAGTGCTTCATTGAAGTTGCAATACAGAAACCCTTTATTGACCCTCCTCATTTTCCCCTCAGTGAAAGTATCTACATACTTTGGATATAGACATTTTAATTCATAACAAGAAGATGCCCCAGCCCCTCTTCCATGAAAACCAATGAGAAGTTTGTCTTATGCTACGAATATCTAGTCTCTTTAGATGTTCATTTGTACACACTACAGGTCTCTCCCTGATTGTAATTGCACTTACACTGTTCACACTATTTGGAAGATAAAGCAGATATAAATAAGTCTTGTGGTTCAGAAAATTATTTTTCTCCAACCTAAATGTCCCTCAACTGAAGAATGGATAAGAAAGTATTGTAGTGAGATAGTCCTTCTGTGACACTGACCACGCCCATTGGGGGGGGGGTAGAGCCATGGGCGGACGTGACCTGTGGGAGGAGGTTGGAGAGAGAGCCGGGAAAAGCTCTCTCTTGCTGGCGTGACTCAGAAAGGAGAGCATCGGGTGGAATTTCCTGGTGTTCATCTGTCTAGGTTGTAAGTTATTTCTCCCTGAATAAACATCTATTTGGCCTATTTGTTTATCCTGATCCTTATTTAACCATGGTAAAGTGTAGTACATTTACATAAGGAGTAGTACTCAGCTCTTGAAAACAATGGCATTATGAAATTTGCCAACAAATGGATAGAACTAGAAAAAAAAAAAATCATTCTGTGGGACCCAGACCCAGGAAGACAAAGTTGTTATGTTCTCACTTACAAGGATATTAGCTGTAACATATAACCATATTACAAGCTACAGACCAAAGAGGCTAAGTAATAAAGAGGGCTCAAGGCACGATGCATGAATCTCCCTTTAAGGGGAAATAGAATAAATATTGTGGGAACAGGTGGGGACAGGAACAGGAGGAATCAGGTCAGGGGAGGATGGAGAGAGAAAGCACTGGGAAGACAACTGGGATTACTGGGGTTCTGGGTTCTCCAGCAGGTAATGCTGTGATCCAACTGGTGCTTCCTTGTAGCTAAGCAGGATGAAGAGTGTCCATGATTGGGCCCCACCTCTAGTTGCCAGAGAGAACTACACTGAATCAGGAGCCTTGTCAAAGCAGGATTTTGTTTTATTGCATCAGACAGGTGTATATAGTATAGAAGGAGAGAATGGGATGAAGTATATGGGCCAATGACATTTCACCACAGTAGCTAGGTAGAGGCAGTCTCAGGCCAGGCATTGCTGAGTTATTCTTATACAGAAGTTATAGGCCAAAAACAGGTGGCCAAACTTTAGCCAGGCTCAAAAAATTCCACTAGGCCTCTTGTCCTGGCCATTTTAGGAACATCATGGGTACATCTTGGCGTTGGGCCAGAAACCTAATGAAAGGGAAATCCGAGAAAATCTTTAACAGTGAGCCTAGCAATGCACAGCCCAAACTGTCCCTCTCCTGCAAGAAGGTAAGACTTCCAGTAGAGGGATTAGGACCCCAACCCAGCTCAGAAACTTCAACCTGTACTGTGTCTTACCTGTAAGTTGTGCAGGGGGAAAGGTGGCACAGAACTTGTGGGAGTGGTCATCCAATGACTGGTCCAGCTTGAGACCCATGTCACAAGAGGGATCTCACCACTGTCACTGCTTAGAGGACCAGGAACCAGAGGCTACATAGCTCAGAGACCTAGGATAGGACCAAAAGGGGGAAAAAGTCAATGAAATGATTCTTAATGATACTCTTCTATACTTGTAGATTGGAGCCTAACATAATCATATTCAGGGAGATTTCATTCAAGAAGCAATGGAGACACACAGATAAAATTGGGTAGAGCTTGTAGAATCCTAGGGAAGATGGGGAGGAAGGAATGTAGAAGACAGAGGGGTGAAAGGAAACACAAGAAAACCCACAGAAAAAAACTAACCTGTGTAGCATGAATAATAAAAACCTAGAGACAGATACTGAGGTTCAAACTGAAGGGCAGAAAAGCAAAGCAGCCAAGCTAGTAGTCCTTACCTCGATCAAGCTGAAATGGCAATCCTGATTCTACCAGTCCTCAGAGACATTGGTCGCCACAAATCCTCAGAGTTAAATGCTCTGAGTTCCTGTCACTTCCTGCTTTACTTTCCTTACTCTTCCCACCCTTATCACTCCTGTATTCACCTCCCTAATACTAGAAAAATAATAATAAACAAGGCATATTATCCCAAGTGTTGGGATTAGAGGTGTTAGCTCTGTTACTCTTTTGGTCTAATTCATTTTTACGTAGCCCAGGGTGGTCTTCGTTTCACAGACATCTATCTGCCTCTGTCTCTTGAGTCCTGGGATTAAAGCTGTGCACCACCACTGCCTGGCCTCTATGGCTTATGGCTGTCTTTGAGTTCTAAATCCCCAGGCAAGATTTATTAAATCATAAATAATATAACACCGTAAAAAATTTTTAAAAATGTATATATTTATATTTTATTTATTTTAATTTGTTGAGACATGTTTTACACAATGTGGGTTAACCTTGAACTCACTGTATAAGTGAAACTAACCTTGAGCCTCTGTTCCTCCTGTTTGCACCTCACAAGTGCTAGGGTTAGAGGCACAAGATGAAAAGCGTCAGGTTTAGTGCTCAAGAGAGAAACTACAGCAGATTGTCCTTTTGTGTAAGCATTTGTTTGGAGAATCACTAACATAATAAAGAGACACAAAGACAGCAGTATAGTGGTTCTCTAAGGAACATTTGGGCTCAAGTGGCAGAGTAGAGGCATCTTCTGGCTATTTTCAGGAAAAGGGAGAGGTCCCAGTCTATGCCGTTGATGAATATAGTTCATGCTCTGTGTTTGTCTTTTATTCTTGGGCAGATAAAGGTTAGAGATCTTGTAGCCCAGGGTAAAAATATGTTACCTTGTTGTTATGGTGGAAGTGGGGAAAGGAACTCATTTAATTAATTTATGGATTAAGCCATTTGTAGTCCCTGATAACTTTGAGTCTACTATTGTGGGGCCTGGATGAAGAATTAGTTCTGGGCTGGAGTGAGACATAGCTACACATGTGATTGGCCTGAGCAGCATTTGGTCTGAGTTCTAACATGTGCTGTGAGTTCTAGATTCTAGATTGCTTATCCTCATTAATACTACTTGACTTGTTAAGAAAGGGCTGATCCAGTTCCTAAGTTGTTTCTCTAATTTCTTTAAGGGCAATGTATTTCCCACCCCTTCTCAAGCTCTCTAGACTTCTCTATTATTTAGACTGAATCACTCATCCAGTGTGAGTCCTTTTTTATGGTAGCATGTCAAAATTTCATTTGCTCTTATGGCATGTCCCTAAAAATGAGTTCCTTTTAAGTTCTGATGAAAAATTTGATTCACCAAAATTAATTTGAGTAAAAGTTACTTAATGTTACTGACTGCATTTGACAGCCAAAACATCATTTTGTAAAGTGTCTCCACTTTGGTTCAGCAAGACAATTCTTGAAATTAATTTGGTTCTTTTTAGTAAAGTAGCTTCTTTCTCAGATTCCTTTCCTTTCCAGCCCAGCAATGGCCAACCAAAAGGGATGCTGATTTATTACCTGCCGTTCTTTAACTATCCACTCTCAGATCCTAGCAATGGCTAGGCCAGCCTCAGGCCCAAAGAGGAAAGGCTTATTGTCTTTGCCTAACCCCCCTTCTAACCTATAACCACCATACCCCAAAGCTAATGGTGGTCTCTGATTTCTATACAAGAGACTCCATCAACATGTTTCTCTTGTGAATGTAAGTTTATACATCCATTGGGAACCCTGTTTCCTTATCTGTCTTTCATTCTACTGACTTTACAGTATTTATGCTTCCAAAGCTACTGCTATTTTGCTGGTTCCCTTAAAACACTGTTTCCTAGGATTTAATTTCTGTGTCCTTATGTACCATGAAAATATATGAATTTGTGGGTGTCTATGAAAAGTCTCAGATAAGGCAGAGAACTCAATGTACTTAGAATTGCTTCCTTACATATAATCACACTATCCAATCTATAATATCAATGGCTGCTTGAGTTCTTCAACAGTCTTTTTGAGAATAATCCCACAGCAGCCAAATATTTTACCCCCATCAATTCTAATGCAGGTTCTTTAAAATCTCCATCTTCTTGTCTCCTTTTTCAATTTCTCAATTGGTGAAAATCAGGATGGAGAGGCTATGCTAACACATCACCTCATTCCTGAGATTTGTTTAGGACCCAAAGATCTAAAGACAACAAGATTAGAAAAACCACATTCTATTCATTTTAATTATATTACTATTATTCATATATATATTAGATGTAAGCAGTTTCTAATTCTCATGAATGATAATGTCCACGATTTTATTTGGTATTTAAAATATGAAAACCATTGATTTTTCCCACTCAAAATGTTGGACAGTAAAGAAAATATGTCTGCACTTGATTTCCACACACTTGGTTTTCAGTTTTTCTATGACTAGAAATTACAATTCTATATTGTAACATTCTGTATGTAGCTTTATTTGAGTAGCAGTTAACTTTGATTCAAAATAGTTCAGATGCCAAACATCAAGGCAAGATAGTGTTCACACAGATCAAATGTGTTCCTTGAAGTCAAGATAAGAAACTATTAAAATCATTGTCTACCCCTAACCAGAAAGTTGAGTGATAATCTTTGTGTGCCCCACATTGTACTTAATATTAACACCTACAGGGAAATTCTCATGCAGCATTTTAAAT
Organism: Phodopus roborovskii; assembly: GCF_943737965.1. Taxonomy (NCBI): domain Eukaryota; kingdom Metazoa; phylum Chordata; class Mammalia; order Rodentia; family Cricetidae; genus Phodopus; species Phodopus roborovskii. The sequence goes on along the minus strand of NW_026126545.1, from coordinate 1,818,445 downwards.
ATATTTAATACATTTGCATAAAATGTCCTTGTTGGGCTACAAATTTGGTATTTGATGGCTTAAACCTAAAAAGCCAATCACTATATTATTATTTGATTATATGCTAAGAAATTAGTATATGACAAATTCCACAGTGCTTACTTCTATTAGTGTTTTCTTACCTAAGCTGTTGAGCACTCACAAATTTTCTGGCTTGGCAAATACAGATTGGTTCCCTCAATCAAGTTTTAATTTGGGGATCACCTCCCATTTTCTGCTAATATCAGAATGATAAACATGACAACTGCCTGTTGTTTGACCTCATGGTCAATAGAAAGGAATACCCAAATTGTTCAAGTTACTGGAAGTATAAAAAAATCTCAGAAAAATAAATTTAAAATGTTGAGGAATTTGAATTACTCCAGATTATGAACTAATTTATACATTAAAAAAAGTTCAAGTTTTGGATTTTGGCTTATTGTTCAACCTTATATGTTTCTCTATGAGACTAAAGCGTCACAATTATTTCACATTTGCCAAGCCTTGGCAGAGTTAAATTCCAAGATCCATGATCATTTTGAGAGTTGTAGTCTAGACTCTGGGTATGGTCAATGGACAATACCTACAATTAACTGTCTTGGGGAATGCATATATCCAGAAATGGCAGGCATGAACTATGTCAAACTATGCTGTAGAATGTTTTCTAGTTGTAAGATAAAAATCAGCATTCCTCAGGAACTTATGAACGTTCCTCTCAAGGAGTCATATCTTTTGTGTATGGTGTAAGGGGCATATGGCTCTCCATTAGCATATGTAATTTTGTTGTATATCAAATCCCATGTTGGCCTCCAAGGTCCTATACCTTAGTCACAAATATTCTTTATAGATAGCTGCAACTTATGGGGCACTTCAAAAGCAGTGCTAAGAGGAAAGTTCCTACATGAAGAATCTGGAGAACAGTCACATTAGAGAATTAACAGTACTCTTGAAATATCTAGAACAAAAAGAAGAGATTCAATGCAATCCCTATCAAAATACCAGAGAAATCTTTACAGATCTTGAAAGGACAATGCTCAACTTTATAAGGGAAGACAAAAAACATAGTATAGCTATAACAACCCTGTTCAATAAAGGATAAAGAAACTGCCAGAGGCATCACCATCCCTGACTTCAAGCTCTACTATAGAGCTGTAATCCTAAAAACAGCTTGGTATTGGCATAACAATAGACAGACCAACAGAATCGAATTGAAAACCTGAATATTAACTCATACACCTATGAACAACTGAATTTTGATAAAGAAGCTAAAATTATACAATGGAAGAAAGAAAGCATTTTTATCAAATGGTGCTGGCATAACTGGATGCTAGCTTGTAGAAGACTACAGATAGAGCCATGTCTATTGCCTTAAAGAAAACTTAAGTACAAATGGATCAATACCTCAACATAAATCCAGCTACAATGTACCTCTTAGGAGATAAATTGGGAGGTAACCTTGAACAAATTGGTACAGGATACTACTTCCCGAACTTAATAGCAGTATCACAGACACTGAGATTGACAATAAATGGGACCTCCTGAAAGTGAGAAGCTTCTGTAAGGCAAAGGACACAGTCAACAAGTAGGATAGCCCATTGGACTGACTCAGACCCCCTGAACATGGGGCTCAGTTAGAAGGCCTGGGCAGTCTAAGGGACCTCGGACAGTAGAACCAGGATGTACCCCTGATGCACAAAAGGACTTTGGGAACACATTCTGCATGTAGGGATACTCCATTAACCTAGAGGCAGGAAAGAGGTCTTGCTCCCTATTCCAAATGACTTGACAGATTTTGTTGACCCCTCCTGGAAGGTATCACCCTCCCTGTGGAGTGGGGGGATGGGATGGGAGGATGATAGGGGACATGGGAGGGAGGAAGAAATGGAGGGAAGGAGAGGGAACTGGAATAAGAGCAAAAAAATTTAAAATAAAAAATGGGGTACAGAACTGATGGGAGATGTCATTCTGTATGTTTCTCATACTGGTTAATAATAAAGCACTGTTGGCCAATAGGAAAGGAAGATAGGAGGGACAAGGAGACAAGGAGGAAATAGGAAGTAGGAAGGAGGAGTCAAGATGGAGAGTCTGGAGAAAGCAGTATGCCGCCGGCTCCCCGGTAAGAGAAATACATAGATCAGCAGAAATGGGTTAATAATTAAGGCAGAGCTAGCCGATAAGAAACAAGTAACCGGGCCAACAGCATTGTATCAAATACAGAGTCTCTGTGTATTATTTGGAGCTGGTGCGGCAGCAGGACAATACCAGGCGGCGGGCGGAAAACTCATACTCCTTACACAGAACTAAATAGAAATTTCTCAATTAAGAAATTTAAAATTGCTGAAAGACACTTAAGAAAGTGCTCAACATCCTTAGCCATCAGGGAAATGCAAATCAAAACAACTCTGAGATACTCTGTTATTCCTGTCAGAATGACTAAAATAACAACAACAACAACAACAACAACAACAACAAAAAAAAAAAAAAAAAAAAACAAAACCACAAATGACAGCTTATGCTGGAGAGGATGTGGGAAAAGAGGAACACTCCTCTACTGCAGGTGGGAGTGTAAACTTGTACAGCCACTTTGTAAATCAGTATGGCATTTTCTCAGAAAAATGGGATTCAGTCTATGACAAGATTCAGTAATTCTACTGTTAAATATATATCCAAAAGATGCACATTCATGCAACAAGTACATCTGTTCAACTATGCTCATAGCAGCATTTTTTTTTTTTTTTTTTGGTAATAGCTAGAATCTAGAAATAACCTAGATGTCCCAAATTAAAGAATGGATAAAGAAAATGTTGTACATTTATAGAATGGAGTACTACTCAGTGGAAAAAACAAACAAACAATAATCTTGAAATTTGTAGGCAAAAGAATAGAACTAGAAGAATTCATCCTGAGTGAGGTAATACAGTCACAAAGAGACAAACATAGAATGTACTCAGGCATATATGAATTTTAGACACAGCACAAATGATCACCAGCCAACAATTCATACTACCAGAGAAGCTAGGAAACAAGGAGCACACTAAGAGAGACATACATGGTCCCCCACAGAAGGGGAAAGGGAAAAGATTTCCAGAGAAAATGGGAGTGAGGGGGCAGAATAGAGGGAGTTAGGAGAAGGAAAAGGAGGAAAGACAAAAGGGAGAGGAGAACTTCAAGGGGCGGGAAGATTGAGTTGGGGAAAGAATGGAGGAGATCAATAAAAGAGATTACCATAATAGAGGGAACATTACAGTTTTAAATAGAAAACTGGCACTAGGTAAATGACCAGAGACCTACAAGGATGACCCCTACCAACAATTTAAGTAATAGTGGAAAGACTACCTTAAATTCCCTTCCCTGATAATGAGATTGATGACTACCTTATATGCAATCCTAGAGTCCTCAACCAGTTGCTGATGGAAGCAGAGGCTAAATACAGAGCTGAACTCCTTGTAATAAAGTTGCTGAGATTGAGGAGTGATGAGCAAAAGGATTAAACTAGCCTGGAAAACAACTGATCTGAACAACTGGGGAAACTCATGGCCCCCAGACTTATGGCTAGGAAACCAGCATAGGACTGACCAAGAACCCCTGAACATACCCATGTTAGGCATACCCATGCCCAGTTAGAAGGCCTGGGCAATTTACTGTGGTACCAGGATGTATACCCTGTGCACTAATGGACTTTGGGAACCCATTTCCCATGGAGGGGTACTCACTTAACCTAGAGATACTGGGGAGGACCTAGGCCTTACTCCAAATGATTTAACAGATTCTAATGATCCCTTCTGGAAGGCTTTACCCTCCCTTTGGAATGGATAGGAAATTGGGGGAATGGGATGGGGTGGTAGGGAGGCATGCATGGGAGAATGAGAGGGAGAAAGAACTTGGATTGATGTGTAAAACAAGAAAAATATTTTTAAAAAATAAATAAATAAATAGAAACAGAACAACAACAGCAAAAACAACAACAACAACAAAAATCCCCACAACTTTGACCTCTTCTATCTTGCCTACACTAAGTCCAGTGGCAATGGCGGTATTATGCCATATCTGTGAAAGTGGCCAGCCTATGACTGCTTCAACTTGTGGTCCATGTCACAAGATAGAATCCTTGCCTGATACTGCCTAGATGGACAGGAACCAGAGGTAGTCAGGATGTAAAGTATGAGAGAATAAATGTTAAAATAAATAAACAAGTGATATGTAATACCTTTATTCTTTAAATGTTTCATACATTTATTTATTGGATGTGAATTGATAATATTGATTCAACAATACTTCCCTAGAATCCTTCTTAGTATCTCTCACCCTATCTCTGTCTCAGCTTCATTTGTATTAGCCAGAGTTCTCTGGGGTCACAGATCTTATAGAATGTTCCATATATATATATATATGCATGTGTATATTTATATGTGTACATGCATATATGTATGTTTATGAATTTATTAAAATGACTTACAGTCTGCAGTTCAACAATGGCTAGCTGTGAGTGGAAAACCCAAAGATCCAGTAGTTTCTCAGTCGCGTGAGAATGGGTATCTTAGCTGGTGTTCTATATGTACTGGAATCTCAGAGAAGTAGGCTCCAATGACAGTGATGGGATGGATGTGCTGAAAAAGCAAGGTCAAGCAGGTGAAGAATGAAAGAATCCTTTCTTCTTCTATTGTCCTTATATAAGCTTCCATCAGATAGTGTGGTACAGATTAAAGGTATGTCTTCTCCCCTCAAGATCTGGATTAAAGGCATGTGTCATCAAGTCTCAAGAAAATGATCAAAGGCATGCTGCCTTCCTGTCTCAAAATCTGGATCACAAGTGTGCCCTCCATTTCTGGATTGTAGTTCATTCAAGATAAATTCAAGTTGACAAAGAATAATAATAATAATAAAAGAATAGCCATAACAATACCCTACATTTTTATTGCTGTTGTTGTTAATAACTCCTTAATTCAGTTAGTATTGTTTATATACAAATGTGTATGTTGTTATCCACCCAGGCATGAGAAGCTTAACTGTAGCTCTTCTGATAGGGAACCTCTCTCTCATCTGTGCTAGAATTATGACTAGCTTGATTTGTTCAGGTCTTGTACAAGTAACCACTAATTTTGTGAGCTGAAGCATTAGTCATGTCAGGTCCAGAAGTCAGCACCTCAAAGCTCTCATCCCTTTGAGCTTCCTCTCACCTTTCTGTGATATATCCTGAGCCTTGGATTACAGGACTTTGATACAGATGATCCATAAGTTACTGAACACTCAGAGTTATTTATATTGAGCACTCTGATTATTTATGAGTCTTTATATTAGTTCCTCTCCCAAGTCTTTCTGTTCCCATTTTTACACCTAAGCATTTCTCTCCTCTCCTTTCTGTCAGGTAGGCTCTACTATCCCTTCTAGTGGAAGATTTTCATAGTTTGAAGCTTTCCATCTTTCTTTGTTGAGCATGTTCCCAATCACATTTCCCCATCACATACCCACACTGTGCCTGAGCATTTCCACCTCCAGTGCAGAGCCTTCTTCCTTGCTTTCATTATTCCTGCGATTTACTATGTCTTTTCCATATGGTGACTGCACCTACTGGCAAATTTCTTGTTACCTGGCTTCAATGTGTACTCTAGGTTAAATGTACAAAAAAAAACATGGATCACATATGAGAACATGAAGGTTTCTTTTTTTTTTTGTCCCCGGTGGAATTCATCTAGTGTGATTATTTCACAATTCCATCCTTCCATCGATTTAACTATAAGTTTCAGTTTTCTTAACAACTGTGTAATAATTGTACATATTTAGCATGGCTTATTGTCTGTTGATAAGTGGATTGACATCTTGGATAATAATATAGACCATATATTTGAATTAAGCAGTAGTGAGCATGGGAATGCAACTATTACTGTAGTACAATGTATGTAACATCCTTTAGGTGTCTGCCTGTTATTATTAGCTTCTGTTGTGAATTTCACACAAACCTAGAGTCATTTGAGAATATGAACTTCATTTGAAAAGCTACCTCCATCAGACTGACCTGTGGGCATGTCCGTTGTCTTGGGTGCTAATTGATTTTGGAGGCTCACACCACTGTAAGAGGTACAATCCCAAGGCAGGTGGGCATATGCTATATTAAAAAAGGTAGCTAAATGTGAGAAGTGAAGCAAGGCAGTAAGCAGCATTCTTTCATGATTCTTACTCATTTCTCTTCCCAGCTCCTGCCCCCCATATTCCTCACACACACACACACACACACACACACACACACACACACACACAAACTTTAAAAGCCAATTTCATTTCAAGATTCCATTGTTTTTTTTTTTTCTACTGAATAGTACTCCACTGTGTAAATGTACCACATTTTCTTTATCCATTCTTTAATTGAGGGGCATCTAGGTTGCTTCCAGTTTCTGGCTATTACAAAAAACACTGCAATGAACATAGTTGAACTGATGTCTTTGTTGCATGAATGTGCATTTTTGAATATATACCTAATGTAGAATTGCTGGATCTTGTGGTAGACTGATTCTTATTTTCCTAAGAAACTGCCATATTTATTTCCAAAATGGCTATATGAGTTTGTACTCCCATCAGCAGTGGAGGAGTGTTCCCCTTTCTCCACATCCTCTCCAGCACAAATTGTCCTTGCTATTTTTGATTTTGTAGGAGTATGTTGGTATCTCAGAGTTGTTTTGATTTGTGTTTTCCCAATGGCTAAGGATGTTGAGCACTTTCTAAAGTATTTCATGCCTTTTTATATTCCTCTATTGAGAATTCTCTATTTCCTTCTATACCCCACCTTTTCATTGAATTATTTGGTCTTTTGGTGACTTGCTTCTTGAGTTCTTTAAATATTTTGGAGATCAGTCCTCCATCAGATGTGAAGTTGGTAAAGATCTTTTCTCATTTTGTGGGCTGCTCTTTTGTTTTGTTGACTGTGTCCTTTGACTTACAGAAGCTTCACAGTTTCAGGAGGCCCCTCTCAGTGTTCATACTACTGGTGTTATGTTCAGGAAGCAATCTCCTGTACCAATTCATTCAAGAGTACCTCTTTCTCTTCTATGAGGTTCACTGTGGCTGGATTTATATTGAAGTCTTTGAACCATTTGGACTTAAGTTTTTGTGTGGTGATAGACATGGATCTATCCGCAGTCTTCTACATGCCAGCATCCCAGTTATGCTAGCAACATTTTTTGAAGATGCTTTCTTTTTTCCATTGTATATTTTTGGCTTCTTTATCAAAAATCATGTGTTCGTAGATGTGTGGTTTAATGTCAGGGTTTTCAATTTGATTCCATTGGTCTACCTATCTATTTCTTGGCCAATGCCAAACTGATTTCAGGACTAAAGCTCTATAATAGATATTGAAATCGGGGATAGTGATGCCTCCTGAAGTTTCTTTGTTGTACAAAGTTGCAGGCAAATGGATGAAACTAGAAAAAACCCTCCTGAGTGAAATAACCCAGTCACAACAAGACAAATATGGTATGTACTCACTCATATATAGCTTTTAGATATAGAGCAAATGATCACCAGCCTACAATTCATACCTCCAGAGAAGCTAGGAAACAAGGAGGACCCTAAGAGAGACATACATGGTCTGCCAGAGAAGGGGAAAGGAACAAGATCTCCTGAAAAACTGGGAACAGGGTGGAGGGGAGAGGGAGTCAGGAGAAAAAGGAGGGGAGAAAAGTAGGGGAGAGGTGGACATAAAAGAACAGGAAGACTGGGTCGGGGTAAGAATAGAGGAGAGCAAGCAAAGTCATACCTTAATAAAAGAAGCCATTATAGGTTTATGGAGAAATCTGTCACTAGGAAAATGTTCAAAGTTTAAGGATGAACTTAACTAACAATCTAAATAATATTAGAGAGGCTACCTTACATGCCCTTTCCTGATAATGAAATTGATGACTAATTTATATGTCATCCTAGAGATTTCATACAGTAGCTGATGGAAGCAGAAGTAGATACCCACCACTAAACACTGAACTGAACTCCTGGAATCCAGTTGCAGACAGGGAGGAGTGATGAGTAAAGGGGTAAAGATCAGGCTGGTGAAACCCAAAGAAAAAAGGGGGAGCTCTTAGATCCCAGACTGATAGCTGAGTAACCAGAATATGACTGACCCAGAATCCTTTTTAATGTGGATGTCAGTTAGAAGGCCTGGGCAATCTACAGGATCTCTGGTAGTGAATCAGTATTTATTCCTGGTATACAAAAGGATTTTGGGTGCCCATTCCACATAGATGGATACTGGTTTTTTTTTTTTTCTTATTTTACATATTGATCCCAATTCCTTCTGCCTTTTTCTCTCTCACCCTTCCTCCCATGCCCCCCTGACCACCCTCCCATCTCATTAACCCCCCACTCCACAGAGACCCTCTATCCTGCCTCTAGGTTAAGGGAATATTCCCCCATGGAGAATTGCTCCCAAAGTCTTTTGTACACCAGGGATACATCCCGGTTCCACTATCAGAGGTCCCTTAGACTGCTCAGGGCATCCAACTGAGACCCATGTTCAGGGGGTCTGAGTTTTTCCAATGCTGGATTCCCAGCTATCAGTCTGGGGGACAGTTGCTCCTCCTTGTTCAGTTCAGCTGTCTCTGTGGGTTTCTGTAGCTTGGTCTTGTCCTCCTTCTCTCCATCTGGATTCCAGTTTGGTTCAGTGTGTAGCTGTGGGTGTCTGCTTCTGTTCCTATGAGCTACTAGATGAGGGCTCTGTGATGGTAGATAAGTTAGTCATCAGCCTCATTATCAGAGAAGGGCATTTATGGTAGCCTTTTTACTGTTGCTCAAATTATTGTTAGTTGGGTCAGTCTTGTAGGTCTCTGGACATTCTCTAGAGTCAGTCTTCTCATTAAACCTATAATGGCTCCCCTTTTTATAGTATCTCTCTCTCTTTCTCTTGTCTATTCCTCCCCTGACTCAATCTTCCTAGTCCCAAGTGCTTTTCTCTCCTCCCCTTCTCTATCTCCTAGCTCCCTCTCCACTAACTGACCTCCACTCCCAATATGCTTAGGAGATCTTATTCCTTTTCCATTCTGTGAGGGACCTTGTATGAATCTCTTAAATTCTTCCTTGTATCCTAGTTTCTCTGGCAATGTGAATTATAGGCTTGTGATCATTTGCTCTATGTCTAAAATCCATATATGAGTGAGTACATACCATGTTCCTCTTTTTTGTGACTGGGTTACCTCATTCAGGATGGTTTCTTCAAGTTCTATCCATTTGTCTGGATACTGGGGGAGTTCCTAGGCCCTGCTCTACATGATATGACAGACATTGAAGATCCCCCATTGAAGCCTTTTCCTCCCTGGGGAGCAGAAAGGGTATATGATAGGGATTTGATGAGTGGCTGGGGTGTAGGGAAGGGAGAGGGAACTGAGATTGACATATAAAAAGAGCTTGTTTTTAAATTTAAATTTTAAAAAATTAAAAAAAATCATGTCATAGAGACAATCCATATTGTAAGGGACTTAGTCATCAACCCTATTGAATTCAGTTGAGTCCCGGGGGCCCACCTTATGACTATATGCATGTTGCTGAGCATGTATTTTTAGAAATGTGTGTGTGTGCGCGTGCACACACACACACACAAATAAATATGAATATGTAAATGTAAAATATTACAAACCAATTTGTTTCCCCTGTTAAGTGATAGGACAAGTTAGATGGGATGGATTTGATGAAAAATGTATAAAATGTGCAAAATTTTTCAAAAATAAATACGAATGTACTATAAAAGTATGCAAAAGTGAAATTTTCTTTGTGTGAAGTTTACCTTTGTGCTAAAGCAAGTCTCTTAGACAGTCAAGCAAAGGAAAATTATGGGTTTAGATGAGCCGGAGGCAAAGAATTAATGAAAACCTTATCCTGTTGTGAGACCTAGAAAATTAGAATCTATAAAATGGATGTTATATTTAGCACTGTTAAATCTACTTGAAATTTATAGGTTAGAAATTGTTTTAAATGTTCCTATGTCCAGCTTAATACTAACCATAAGGTAAATTGCTCAAGAATATGGAGAAGAGCATGTCCTTTAATATTAAATTTAGTGATGCTATAGCATGCTAAGCCTTGATTTTAGTTACATCTATCGTTAAAATTGCATTGTATTGCATTGTACACTTTTAAATAGAGAAAGAAGTATATGTGAACTATATGTGTTATAGGACAGATTTCTCTAAAGATATGTTAGAAGGTTAATCACATTTCACATGGTTAGTTTTTCACACTGAAACATTCTTTTTTATTTTTTTTTTACTTTATTCTTGCAGTTCTTTATTCATGATGTCACATTTTTATTTTTTGTTCTTTTATTAATTTCATATGGGTCCCAGTTCCCTCTCCCTCCCTTTCTCCCTCCCTCCCATGACCCCCCACCACTCTCCCATCACATTCTCCCCCACACACTCCACAGAGATGGTGATGCCTTCCAGGAGGTATCATTAAAATCTTCAAGTCATTTGGAGTAGACTAGGCCCTCCCTTCTGCCTCTAGGTTAGTGGACTATCCCTCCATGGGGAAAGTGCTCCCAAAGTTTTTTCTTGCAGCACGGATACATGCTGGTTCCAATGTCCGAGGTCCCTCAGACTGCCCAAGCCTTCTAACTATGACCTATGTTCAGGGAGTCTGAATTGGTCCAAAGCTGGTTTCCCAGGATACAGTCTTGAGGCTCATTAGCTTCCCCAAGTTCAGTTCAGCTGGTTTCTATAGCCTGCTCTTGTCCCCATTTTCTTATCACTCCTCTTTCTCTGCATCTGGATTCCAGTTAGCTCAATGTTTAGCTGTTGGTGTCTATTGCTGTTTCCATCAGCTACTAGATGATGGCTCTATGATGTTAGTAGATAAGTTAGTCATCAATCTCATTATCAGGGAAAGTCATTTAAAGTAGCCTTTCTACTTTTGCTCAGATTGTTAGTTCAGGTCATCCTTATAGGTCTCTGGACATTTGTCTATAGTCAGTTTTCTCTACAAACATGTGATGGCTCCCTCTTTTATGGTATCCTCTCTTTCTCTCTCTCTCTCTCCTTCTCTCTCTCCCTCTCTCACCTATTTCTCCCCTGACTCTATCTTCCTAGTCCCACATGCTCTCCTCTCCTCCTCTTCTGTTTCTCCTAGTTCCCTCTCCACTCACTGCTACTCCACTCCCAATATGCTCAGGAGACCTTGTTCCTTTCCCCTTCTATGAGGGACCTATTAATATTCTCTTAGGGTTCTCCTTGTATTTTAGTTTCTCTGGCAGTGTGAATTATTGGCTGGTGATCCATTGCTCTATGTCTAAAATCTATATATGAGGGAATACATACCTTGTTCCTCTTTTTTTTTTTTAAACTGGGCTTCCTCACTCAGAATGTTGTCTTCAAGTTCCAAACATTTGCCTGTGAATTTCAAGATTCCATTGTTTGTTTGTTTTTTTTTTTCAGCTGAGTAGTATTCCATTTTGTAAATGTGCCACATCTTCTTTGTCCATTCTTCATTTGTGGGGCATCTAGGTTGTTTCCAGGTTCTTGCTATTATAAATAATGCTGCTATCAACATAGTTTAATAGTTATCCTTGTTGCATTAATGTGGATCATTTGGGTATGTGCCTAAGAGGAGAATTGCCGAGTCCTGTGGTAGACTGATTCCCATTTTCCTGAGGAACCACCATTCTGATCTCCAAAATGGCTGTACAAGTTTGCACTCCCACCAGCAGTGGAGAAGTGCTCTCCTTTTTCTACATCCTCTCCAGTTCTCCTTTCCTTTATCAAATTCATTTTTAAAAATACAACTAAGATATGTCACATGAAAACTTTGAGTTAAATAAGACTCAGTCTTTGATATGTAGGCCTTCCTTATTCTTCCTTGAGTCTACCATAAAATATTTCAATGTATAACTTAACCCAGATTATACATAATTACCTATGATAGTCAAAACTTATAGTTAAGTTAGTTAAGATTTCTAGATATACAGAGATGTATTTGACATGAATAAGCATTCTTCAAACCTTTCAAACACCTATGGAATACGGCAGTTAAAATGTTTTAGGGGTTTTCTTGACAGTGAGTCATAACTGTTCCTGGCAATAGCATTTGCATTAGAATGGAAGATGGACATCAAAGAATCTCGTTATGTAGTTTGCCTCTAATATGGCAAGACTAGTCATTTGGACAAGATACTGTTCTTGTCTGGACTGTTTGACTTTATGCTGTATAAACTGGACATACAGGACCCACAGAAAAGTGACTGCTGATACAAGATTGATATTGCTACAGGATTCTGGCTTCATGAAAGTGTCTGCCAGACAGTCTGCAGGACACAGGGAAAAGTGACTGATAAACTTCCAATACAGGTGTACAGTTTAAACTTTCCTGCTTTGCTTAGGAGTCTTCCTGACACAATATGGCCAATGGGCTGAAGATGGAACATTACAGAAGAACTTCAGGTGCCTGACCCAGGAAGCAAGATGTCTCTGTCATTTCCAGAGTTTGTATGCTATCCTTCTGTGGTCTTTGATGGAGTTGAAGACAGATAGTTATGGTTATAGTTTTTCTTAGTTAGGATTAAAGATAAGTTAAATATAAGACTTTAGACTCACAATGATAGGACAGATGATGAAATCTTTTCTTTAAATCTTGCTAAATGTTAATGAACTAAACATTGTTGACTGTGGTTCTTATTTGATAACTGTTGTGTGATATATTTTACTATGTTAAAGTTAAAACCTTCCTTTTTATTTTAGACAGTAAAGAGGAGATGATGGGAGATGTCATTCTGTAAATATGTTTCTCTTATTGGTTAATGAATAAAACACTGTTGGCCAATAGGAAAGTAAGATAGGTGGGACTAGGAGACTAGCAGGAAAGGGGAAAGAGTAAGGGGGAGATCCAAGATGGAGGATGGAGACAGAAGAACACCAGCCCATCTTTCTGTTAAGATGAGACCACGCGGAAATACTTACATTAAGAGAAATGGGTTAATATTTAACACAGTGCTAGACGATAGAAATTAGTACCTGGCCAACAACATTTTTATCAAAAAAATTTCAATATTTAAGTTTTCATGTTTCATTTAAGGAGACTTTTAGAGTCTTGATCTGATATCAAAGCAATGGACTTTGGTCTCTACTCCAGAATAACTGGTTTAACAATCTTCATGACTATGGATTGTACAGTATAGAATGTGTCAATAACTAAGCACCCCAGCACATTTCAGAACAATAAGATACATTCATCTTTACACCTCCCAACCTAGCACAGGGCTGATTCACACAAAGAGTAAGCATTTATTATGTTCTAAGTACATTTTTAATTTCTGAGGGTCTCCAACCTCCAGTTTGAGGGTGCCTTATTAAGAGATCAAGGTTGTCTGTGAGCTCGAGGACTCAGTCATTCATATGAGATTTGTCATTCATTATGAAGATTTTAATAATTTTCTCGGAAGAGCTCAATAACTTCACAGCTGTTCTTTCTAATTCTGTTTTTGGTCTTGCAATATTTTCACCTCCACTGTCCTTGTTCATGACTATCACATCCAATCATGTTTTAAACTTACAGATACTTATAGACCTACTATGTGTGAAGAACATGCTAGGTGATTTATTTGTCTTCATCTCCCTTAATTATCACACAATTTTATGACAAAAATATTATTAAAACATGTAAATATTAGTGCCTCATGATTATTTAACAACTTAATAAATCAATTGCAAAATCAGAAATTGTCTCATGTTTATTTTACTCTATAAACCTTGATTTTAGAGTTTAGAACACATTGTGGTCATGACACTCATGACTTCCATTTTCTATGGGAATAGTCCTTTAATACTTCCCATACTTTTATATTTTGGTTGTGAGCCTAGTCTTTAGCAGATATGTAGCAAGACTTTAAGCAAGACTTCAAGTGGAATAATCTAACCCTTTAAATATATCCTGCCTATGAGATGTGGTATATGGTAAGGGTAGTCTAGAGATTGAGGAAATGGCCAACCAATGACCCTTCTAGTCTAAAACCAATGCCATGAGAATAAACCTACTGCTGACACTGCCTGTAACACCAGGAACCACAGGATGGTTTACTCAGAGACCTAGGATAAAACAAGACATGATTGGAGAAAACAAAAATGTCAATGCAATGATGCCCAAGGGTATTCTACTGTTGCAGGATATTTTATCACACCATACGAAGATGTGTAACTGTTTTACCTCACCTGTTTAACACATATTTTGATTGGTTTAAGAAAGATCTGAGTGGCCTATAGTTATGCAGGAGAGTATAGGTGATACTTCTTGGCAGAAGTATAAATTCTAGGAAGAATGATAGGCAACCAAATCGTCAGTGAGATGTGGAGGAAGATGCATGGTACTGGGGATATCCATATGTCAGAACATAAGTGTTAATTTAAGTTTTCAAGTGCTAGATGGGACCAAGCCTAAGCTAAGGATGCATTCTTAATTAATTACAAGTCTTTGTGCCATTACTTGGTAATTAACAGTCCAAAGGAAGGCCCATTACAATAGGCTACACAAACAGATTTGTGCCCAGCCCAATTACCATTCAAAAGGCTTCATACAGAAACAGAGGCAGAACCACAGCCAAACATTAGGCAGAGCTTGGAGAACCCTTCATAAGATGGAATTTTAGGAGCCAGAAGAGTACAGGACACTACAAGAAAATCCACAGAATCAACTAACTTGGGTTCATAGGGGCTCACAGAGACAGAATGGAAAACTAGGGAGCCTGCATGGGACTGACCTAGGCCCTCTGCATATATGTTACAATTGTGTAGCTTGGTCTTCTTGTGGGACTCTTAACAGCAGGATCAGGAGCTGTCTCCAACTCTTTTACTGGCTTTTGGGATCCTACTCCTCCTACTGGTTTGCTTTGCCCACTCTTAATATATGGGAAGGTGTTTAGTCTTACTGTAACTTGATATGTATCCGACTCTTTGCTGATACTTAGGGGAAGCCTGCCCTTTCTTAAACAGAAATGGAGCAGGGGTGAATTGGGGGAGAGAAGGATACATGAGGGGATCGAGGGCAAGGGACTGGGAGGAGAAGAGGGAGGGGGAAAATGTAGCTAGGACGTAAAATAAATACATCTATACATTAATCAATTAATATTCCCAATACATTATCATAATATAGTTGAAGTTGAAGGTGTTTCTGATTTCAGGCAAATTGTCTATTTTTACACAGTTAAGGAAGCACAATCCTGTAAGTCTGACCACAACATCTATTATTTTCATCACTTCACCACCACAGTACTGCTCTGATAAATGAATAAATGAATATATATTCAATTAAATATTAGTATGTCCAATTGTACTAAAACCTATTGGTCTTCGAACACTAAATGTTTTTAGGGGAAAAGGCTAAGGAGCTTCAGGATGAAAAAAGAAAAGAGAGTAAGGCAGTCTTCTAGCTAAACCAGACAGAATAAATGCATAAGCCAAGTCCTCCTTAGTACCTTCTTTTCACACATATGTCACTGAAAGACCTCCCTCCTCATACCAGGCTTCAAAACTGGGGAGAGGCTGTTTTTCTTTGGATGAACTTTGCATAAACTTTGGATCAATTTTATAAACTTTTTAGGCTACTCTATTTTTTCTGTACAACTGTTTAAGTTTGAGAAATTTAGGAACGGGGCACAGAGAAAGAAGGATATTAATGGTGCTACAGTCTGAGTTTCATTTTTTTCTACTCCAGTATCCCCAGTATCATCTTTGTTAGAGCACAGTCTGTATTTGGCTGGAAATTCTTTCCCCCCCCCAAAAATAAAAAGAGCAGAAAACAACAGACTTAGGAGTATTTAAATATATCCCATATGGGAAGGGCCAACAGTTACCCACAAATTTAGGCTCAACTAAGTTGAATGCTATTTTCAGTCTTTCCAGAAAGTGGAAATATCCTTTTCTGTTTTTTGCTATCATCACCAAATTAGCAAATCTAGAGGACATATTAAATAAGCACGAGGCAAACTATATATTTTCCCCCCTGAATCTTCCAATTAGACTTCAACTGTTTACAGGTGAACATCTACCAGTAAATATAGAAACTGCTGACAGGAAAATGCCAAAATATTATAGAATTCATATTGCAAATTAGGATGACTGATCTGGATTCATCAAAAGCTCAAAGTTCAAAAAAAAACACTAAAAAGAAATTATATGTTCAATAATTATGTATGAGAATATTAATCTCCAGCTCACTTTGGCGAGGCAGAGTGTAAAAGCAGACATTTCCTTAATAGGGTTCCTCTTTTGCAATAATTGAATTTAATGTCACATTAAAGATCAACACTCTGTCAGCCAGTAGTAGAGGCTGCATATTACACAGGAGTGTGCTTTGAGCTAAGGTGTAAATCTCAGATTGGGTCGAATGGTCATGTTCTCCTGGTAGCCATGGATTGTGAGTAAGATGCTTCACTTAGAAAAAGATTTTTTGAACTGTGAGCAGTAGACATTGGCAAATAAACTTATCTTCCTAAATGTGAATAATTGCTGGGAACCTGATTTCCTTCATGCAGCATGACTTAATTACTTCATTCACTCGTATCATCAGAAAAGGCTCCTGATGTATAGAGGCACTGAGCTAGTGCTTCACAGTCTCTGTGTGGCAACAGAACAGTTAGGTTTTAAATAAACATTGGTGTGCAAGTTAGATGTTCTGCATTTATGCTTTCTCCTAGGACTGTATTAGGTTCCAGTCCTTCCCATAATTTAGAATTATAACAAGCAGTCAGACATATCATGTCATAAATAGCAATTTGGTTTCACACTATTGCTCGACAGCACACTTTGTCCTCTGACATTTGGGTGTTTATTTTGTTAAAGGAACTTTGCTAGCCTAACTTTGTTTTGCTTAACAGTGTGCGACTGACTCAGGCAAGTTATTTAAGACATTTATGTACTTGTACAATAACATAACTTTGCAATAATGGTCGGGTTTTTCTTGTGAATTAATTACAAAAATTAAGATTGTTAAGGTTAGAATGGCTTCTAGGAGCTTTGGAGGCAGATTAAAGACTAACATCAGAGAAGTTCTCTGGCATGCTCATTTCTCTTGAACATCAGAATTATTATTATTATTGAACATTAGAATTATTATTAAAAAAACCTTTAAACTTATTCACAAGTTACAGTATATAAAACAGGCAACCCTTACTTAATCCACAAATATATGAACTGGCAATAGTGAAAAATAGAGAGCTATAGATTATTAATCAAATGATAATGGAAACCACCAAGATACTTGAAAACTACAAATATTCCATTATCTACTGATATTTCATCAGAAAAAAATATTTTATATAATTTGAAACAAAACTTAATAATGATTAACTAACCTGGTATAACCTTCAAATTTACAAATTAAAATTGTAGGCTTTGTAGATGGTATTTACTGACCACCTCATTACTCAGCATATACTGAAAATTAAATTTGAGTTCAACTAATAAGTTCTGCTTACCTATTGTTTATGAAGTTATAAAGACTGTTATAAACATAAAGCCAATAGAGAATTTTTCAGTGAGAACGAGTGAGCAACAAAGATTGAATGTGTAGAAATAGACATGAAACTGACTTCTGCTGAATGCAGAGAATATTTTCAAAATTGTACTACAGTTTTTATGTGTATCATCCAAATGCATTACAATTTATATTATTTATATTTCTTGCTTATCTTGAGCTTTAAGCAGGATGTTTTACAAATTTGTACAATTCAGCAAATAGCAAATTTGAGCATTACCCCAAACCACTCTTTACCAAATGTATTTTGCATATTAAAAATGTAAGGGAATAGTGAGTACATTAATTTTTCTGTTTTCTTTTTCTTTTATATTTTTAGTCCAAGGTCAGTCATATTTGGCACAAAATAAGTTGGTTGTCAGAAAAATAAGATACTTAGAAGCCTGAAAAAATGGTGACCTACAAAATAAAACGTTTAGAGTGATACAAGATTTTGTGTACTGGCGCATTAATGTAAACTACAACATGACAGTTGACCAGCTTTTTCTTACCATTTTAAACAAGGTATACACTTGCAAGAGAGCCAAACCATGGAAATGAAATGGGCATATAGAATGGAAGAGCATATTTGAAAGCCTTATTTCTGATTAAATTTTACTAGCCAAAATATAAAACAAATCCAAATTGAGGAAGGAAAAAATGCTATATTGGTTGGTTAATTAACTGATAAACTGTAGTTAAGTAATTGTTCAACATCATTAATTTTCAGGGATATGAAAACAGATACAAGACTGAAGTTTGACCACACAGTTGTTAGAAAGACTACAGTTAAAATCAAATGATAACAAAGATTATTAGGAGGGGAGCACATACACTGATGATAGTCTAAATTCATATAGTTTTCAAAACTATATGAAGTTTCATCAAAAATTACAAATAAATCTACCATATGATTTAGCAATCCACTAGTGGGTTGAAATCGGTATGGCAAAGAGATGTGCATTCCAGTGTGCAACATAACATAATTTACAACACAGAATCAATCTAAGTGTACATTGATGGATAAATAAAAATTATAGTACATATATTGGGATATATGTACATAGTAAACTATTGAACTTTAATAAATAAGGAAATTGTATAATTTGCAGCAAGATTGGTATATCTATTGAGCAAATGTTAAGTGAAACAAATTAAGCATAGAAAGATGAATTCTGTACAATTTTAGTCTTATAACTACTGTAAAAAGTCAAGCTACTAGTAGTAGAGTATTAAATGACAGTCATGCAATACTGGTATGGAAGGAGTTTAGGGAGATGATAATCAAAGGACATAAAGTTTTAATGAAATATGAATTTATGATACGTGACAGTGATCACAGTTAATTATAATGTATGATATATTTAAAATAATTATAACTGTATTTTCAGTGTTATTACTAAAACATGTATAAGTAAATGCATAAGTTAAATAGCTTACTTAGTTTTATACAGTGAATATATTCGCTTCACACACATATGCAAGTAATAAAATTTTTACTTGTTTTTTAAAAGATAAAATGGTAAATATGGTAAATATAAAGCATTGGAGAAAATTTCAATAAATAAGAATGTCACTGAGTTTACATTACTTGCTTCCAATTTTGATATAGTAGCAAATGTGAAATACAGGAAAATCAATTCAATAGTGATGAGCACTGGGTTTATGTGTGTTGCACTATTACTTTGATCCATAAACTTCCTTGACGTATACAAATATATACACTTATATACATATAAATCCTATTTTGGCATCAGATATAGCTGTAAGAAAATAAAGGGGAAAAGGGTAGGTGGGTTTGTCTAATTATTGGATGTCAAGATATAAAGAAAATAGTTCCAAGGCAGAGCATTTTCAAAAATATATGCAGAATATATGCTTTTCCTTTTTTTGTTGAATTCATTAAAAGTAACATTAAATTATATAATCTGATAGTAAATTGTTAGATTGAAGAAAAGTCCAGTTTTACACAGTAGATGAGAAGTGGTTTACATGATTGTTGTGCAAAGTATCTGTCAAGATACATTTTCTCTTTTTTGAGGATAGATGAATAGAATTAAAACTAACATTTACTATGGAAGTTTGATGGGAAAGAACTGAATACATTGTAATAGTGAAAATACAAACAACCAAAGTATGGTTTAGAAAAAATGTATTACATAGTCCTAGTTTTCCTTTTCATCATCTCTATCTGTACTAAGGAAAATCTTGAAAAGATAAAAGATGAGTTAATGTTACAGAGGAAACCTAAAACGGACTCCAAAAATGACTTAGGAGACTTGTAGGAAGAGATGAAGGTGTGATAGAATTAAAATAACAGTGGTTAAATTCAAGAATTTGTAACGAAGAAAATAATGAGAGAGAATAAGCAAGAAACTATTTCAGAACTTGGGAAAGAGGAACAAAAACAGTTGTCACAGAGGATACCACCTGACATTTGTAGTGAAAATCCAAATATGTTTACCGTTACTCCTGAGGAAGTCAATGGAATCATAGGGAATAAACACATGATATTTAAAAGGAAGAAGCCCTTGATGACTCCTGAAATAACAGACAACTTTATATAATGTGTACAAAATAGAAAGAGACAAGTTATAGATACTATAATAAGCCTACCTGGTTTTATATTTGGAAACTACATTAGAATTTTCTCCAAACAATATAAGAAAAGAATTGAGTAACTAAGTAATTACAAGAATTAATGTCTAAGTATTTTATTTCTAAAAGTTCACTTAGTGTGAGTCTTAGATATGGAAAGATAAGTAACTGAATATATATTGTATTCAGGGGGAAAGTTCATGGATATAAAGATACAAACAAAGAAAACACATGCATTATGAGGAATGTGCTATGAAACAGAACTAACCACCTAAGTAAGTTAAAACTGACAACAAAAGATGGGTAGCCAACTCTTTCTGGTGTTAAAATATGCAATAAGATAACATTTACAAAAATCATGATAATATATAAATTATATCATCAAAACCCAAAATATGATATATTTTTTAACCTTACTATCTGAACATTAGAATGGTACAGGTCTTTTGTACCATCATTAGTACCGATGCAGGGAGCTTTGGTCTCATGATGTTTTTTTAAACCTGTATGAATCCTCTACTTGAAATTACAGAAGATATATGCCTTCCAAATGACAATCTTGAGGACAAAAAAGAACCCAAAGATTTTAAGTCAAAAAATAGAAAATATGGGGGAAAATGAAGCCAAAAAGTTAAAAATATGCAGTTGGATAGCTAGGAAAATGGGATGATAAAAATAAAGATAAGGGTATTCTTTGTAACAATCCAAAACGGAATTTTGTTCTTCTTTAAGACTAAGAATCTGAATTAAATCATAAAGAGACTTTTAACTAATTTCCAAAAGTTAAATCAAACTAAAATTATTTAGATGCATGAACAAAATTATGAACACAAAATTGAAATGAAGGCTGCACTGGAGGTTTTAATGGTGGGGTAGACTTTCAAAGCAAAATGCTTTTGATGAAGGTCAAATGTTTAATATTTTTCTGTTTTGAAAACATTCATTTTGAGCCAGGCGTTGGTGGGACATGCCTTTAATTCCAGTATTCAGGAGTCAGAGACAGGTGGATCTCTGTGAGTTCAAGGCCAGCCTGGTCTATAGAGCAAGTTCCCAGATAATCTCCAAAACAGTACAAAGAAACCTTGTCTGCAAAAACCAAAAAAGAAAAAAGGAAGAAAGCCTCATTCTTTTTGAAAGTTTTACCTGCAGGAATTTACATTAAACCCTAAAGGAAAACAGTGGGAGATAAACAGAAGCACCCCTTTTACTAGATTTACCACAATTTAAACTCATTGTCATCCTAAACATCTGATAGAAATTTGGTTATGCAATCTGGAGAATGTGTGTAGCTTGGGCTATTCTGTAGTAAATTAGGAGCAAGTTAATATTCATTGATATATTAGGATATTTATGATTTATTTAAAATTAAATAATATAGCATGATTAATATGGTGTTATCTGCCTCAAATTATACAGACTACATTGAGATGATAAAGTGATACTTTGGGAACCAAAGACTTACGTTTGTTAAACTTGCAAGTGACAGAAATCAACTAAAATTGACACTTTTAGAAATGAACTCACTTGCCCCTTGATATGAAATGTCAGGGGATAGGTTAGTCCATGGCTTCAAATAATGTAAGAATGTTTTTCTTTCTTTCTTTCTTTTCTCCTTTCTTTCTTTCTTTCTTTCTTTCTTTCTTTCTTTCCTTCTTTCTTTCTTCCTTCCTTTCTCTTTGCTTTTCAATGAAAATTGCACATGCTTATCAAGTTATATGTTTTGATTTTTTCTTAATGTACATATCATAGTTTCTAGTAGGTCTATGTTACTATCTTCTTGAACTCAATAAAACAAAACAAGCAAGCACCATTTCTTTCTACTGTAGTTTCAGTAAATGCAGTAAACAGGTATTATTTAATATGTGGGTACATGCAAATCTAATCATATATGCACACACTCACAATCTTACATAAACAAATGCACTATCCTTTCCTGTCTGCTTCTTCAAATAGACTATAAGGAGACAATTGAAAAGAATTCATACATTCTATGCTTCTATAAAATATCTGTAATTGCAAAATAAAATGTATTTAAATGTAAAACATTCAATAATGGTACATTTAACATGGTATTCACTTATGTATTGTGCAATGAAGTAAATAAATAACTAGGGGTGAGAATATTTTTGTCATGTTCTATAACAGTAAGTAGAATATGATGAAAATGTGGACAAATTGCTAGTGTGTGTTAGAAAATTTGGGACACAACCATAAATTAACATCTAAAGGCAAAAATAACTATGTTGGAGATACTGCTTTTCATCCTTTAAATGAATTAAAATTTTTAGGTATTCATATTTTAAATAAAAAATTAAAGATTTCCTCTTTTGAGTTTGGAAATTATAGAAGCATTGGGGCAGGGATATTAGGCTGTGTGTGTGTGTGCTTAGCATTTTAATATAAGAAGCACGGTGGCAGCAGTGAGGCTTATCCAACTAACAGTCACCACACACCCACAAAGTGTAAAGATAGGGAGTTTCTCATCTAAGTTATAATACTCATAATTAAATGAACATATTTAATTTTATCTTCTGCAAATTAAAAATCATATTTGTATATGGTATTCAGTGTCAAAATTATAGGTAGAAATGACTTTAATAGGCTGATTTTTATTCCACATTCCTACCAAGTTGCTAAAAGGTAAATAGTATACAGGCATGCTAGATGGCCTCCGTTCAAATGTCCTCAAATATTTACTGACGACAAAGCCAGGAGGAACTTGTTAAGTGCCATTGCCTTGCTGGTTGTTTACATTCAGCTCAGGAACAACATCCTGCACCCTCTGTGAGGGTGTGCTTTCTGGGCACTGTGGATCTCCTAATGAATCCTTGGTACAAATATGACTGGGTCACTCCAAAATCTACAAAGTCACCTTTGAAATATTGCATGCTTCTGAGGCTAAGCAGAAGCAAATGCAAATAGTTATTGCTCCACAATCTCACTCTTCCTATTAAACTGTAGAGAGTGAAATGAACGCTTGCCTTCCTGACTCTACAGAAATGGCTGAGGAAGGAGATCATTTCTGGGAATAGACATATTTCCCAACTGGGATGAACTGACAAGGAGGATAAAAGTCCATCCTAGAAAAACAATCACATGTGCCCTTTACCACCTAAGAAGTCTCCAAAGATTCCATAGGAAATGAAAGCATACATGACAGGAAGAGCAATGCTCTTAATATGTTGCTGAGGTAAAGGGCATATACATTTTCTAATGTGTGCAAAATGGATACTCTCTTGTAATGTCTAGCCCTCCAGTGGCATTTAATAAGTGCTTAATAATTGTGAGAGTAATGTGATTATCCCCTCCTCCCCATACCTCTTCAAGAGACCTCTGAAGTGAGGGCAGTCCATAATCTCTTAACACCTCCAGGTGACTGTGTTAAGTAGGATTACCTGAGATAAAGAGAGACCTGACAGTGAGATAACAGTCCCCAGAGTTACTATTTGTGCCCAGGATTTTTGTTCCACTATTCTTAATTCATTGAGACCTCTTGTCACACAGTCACCTAGAGGGCAAAGCACTGGAGAGATAGCCGGAGCAATTAAGATCCCGTTTGCTGCTCTAGGCTTGTTTTGAGTTCATTGTTCAGCAGATGAGCTAGTTCAGGTTTTAACTTTCAGCAGTTCATTTGATTGAACTTGGGACCAATAAATGCAAGAGACCAATAAAGTCTTGTGAACTACTTATGATTCGAAAATGCAACCTGAAACTGAGATTAGTAAACAATAATTTGAAAGGTAGAAGCTATTCTTTTTAATTCTCAGTATTTTCAGTTTTGGAAAGTGAGTAAGGTGTAACACCTGCTGCCCTTTATCGCTTTTGCTGTTGGCTGAATTAGGTTCAGAAGTTGGTGGCGCCCAGTAGCTTTCCTGATCCATTTCAAGCTGAGTCTTCATAAACTGGCCCTAGATTGAGCATTTCATAACTTTTCATGCAAATCCCAGTTTATAATTTTTATGATGATTCCAAAGCAAGACTGCACTGAAAAGATTTATGAGACAAAAGTGTACATTTCTAATCCTGTATGATTAGATAGGTGAGCTCATGAGAATGAGGTTTTCTTATGGATATGCTTTTAGTATAATGAGCGATTTATTCTTGGAATCTTATACTAACGTAGACTTACTTAAGGACCATGGTTTTATTTTAAACACATACACAGCTGTGTTAGTGAGCTTTCAGAAATGATGCCAATGATGTCTACCTCAATTCATCTTCTTCATCGAAGTAGTATTTTAAGGAAATACTAAAAGTTATTGTGACTTTTTAAATTAGATCATAGGAAAACATTAAGGGTTATGTGTATTTCATTTTCTGTAGAATAAACACTGGATTGTTTGCCGTGAGTGAAGATGCTCAAATTGCACAGCAACAACAAAATAGTCATATAACAAGGGATAGGGCCTTATAATGAGAATAGACAAAACCCATTTGGAGGGAATCTTCCAAGTCCAGTCAAAATTCCACAAAACTTCAGTGACAGTTCACATCTTGACTATAATTGCATACCAAAGTACCAAACTAAACCTCTGTGAAGTTTTTGCTGTAAATATGAGTAGGCATTCACTGTTTTAATCAACTAATTTCTGGATTACAACAGAATAATTTACAAATACAATCATTAATAATAATTAGGTCATTGTATACTGAATATAATTATAACTGTGGTTACTTTGAGAATGCTTTCATATATTCAAGTCTCTGATTATTACTTTTAATATGCTTTGTACGTGTTTGAAATATCTCCCTTTTCACAGTTCCTTTCATCTGCAATGTTCTTACATCCTTGGCACCTGTCAAAATTCCACCTATCATTCTGAGTGTGCTGAAATTCCAAATTCCTTTAACATGAAACCATCTGCTCCAGTCAGAGGCAAATTTGTTCTTCAGATCTTTTATAACATTTCATTTTAATATTTTTATTATGTCTCATACACAGTAACATTTCTTTTAAGTCCATTTAAGCATTTTAAATTTATTTATTGGTTTTAGTCTATAATAGACAGGTGTGGTTTTCATCATTCTAATGTCATTTGTTTGTATCTTAGAATAGTCATATTAAACAATATCACAATACCATTATATTTTATTGGGTCCATTAAGGATACTGCTGGGCTCATAGGGACTCACAAAGACTGAACTTACAACCAGGGAGCCTGTGATGGACTGACCTGAGCGCACCATGCATATATGTTACAACTGTGTAGCTTGGTCTTCCTGTGGAAATTCTAACAGAACAGGAGCTTTTGGAACCCTAATTCTTATACTGGGTCACCTTGCTTAGCCACAATATAAGGGGAGGTGTTTATTTCAACTTGATATAGCATGTTTTGCTGGTACTCACAGGAGACCTGCCCTTCCATAAACATAAAAGGAGCAGGAGTGGAATGGGGGGGGGACAAAAGGAGTTGAGGTGAAGGGACTGGGAAAAGAGAAGGAGGGGAAACAGCAGTCAGGATGAAATACTATTGCGGTAAATAAGGATCAGGATAAACAAATAGGCCGAATAGATGTTTAATCAGGGAGAAATAACTTACAACCTAGACAGATGAACACCAGGAAATTCAACCCGATCCTCTCCTGTCCGAGTCACACCAGAAAGAGAGAGCGCCTTCCTGGCCCCCTCTGACCTCCTTCCTCAGGTCACCTCCGCCCATCGCTCCACCCCCCAATGGGCGTGGTCAGTGCTACAGAAGGACTACCTCACTACAAAATACAAATAAATATATTAAAAAAGAATACTAGAACTGCTATTATATCAAAGAAGCAGACAAAAATATGATGATAACTTTAACAATTCTTACCATCTTAACCTGCAAAGAGGTTTCTTAAGATCAACCTGGCATCAATTATGAACTTGTAATGACATGGACTGAGAAAACTAGTTGGCACTGTGTTGTCATAATGTAAGTACTTAAGAATATTGTGTAGCCAGGCAGTGGTGAAACATGCCAGGAATCCCAGCACTGAGAAGCAAGATGCCAGCATATCTCTGAGTTCAAGGCCGCATGTTCCAGGACAGCCAGAGCTACACAGAGAAATTCTGTGATTTCATTTTCCTTTCGTGTAGTATCTAATATTGTCCAGCATATGTCAAACTGTATTTCATGGTCCTCATATTATCTTAATCTTTTCAAACATCTTATACTACTGCTCAATATGAATAAATCAAAGTGTAAGAAGGTAGGGAATCTTGCTATCATTTTCCAAGTTGATAAGTAGCTTTCCAGGTTATGAATTGCTGTTCTTAGCCCAGAAGCAAGAATATTTCCCAAGATTTACCTTGAAATTGTGAGAATATTGGAAATATACAAGAAATGTGATTTACTAAGGTACACACACACACATTATACATACATATATATATGTATATATATATATATATATATACATATATATATATATATATTTTCCTATTAAGTAAAAACTACAAACAAGAAGAAAAGGCTACCAGATATTACTTATACATTTTACAACTCACAGAGAAAGAAGAATAGTGAATAGTGGAATGCAGAGATAGTCGACTTCACAGAGATCTGCTTTATATTGTAAGATCCTCAGAAAGAGGAGTCTCTCAGTTTCGGTCGGTACCCCCAAGAACTCAATGTCCAGTCCAGTTGCTGCAACACACAAGAGGCTTAAATGAACAGGAATCATTTGCGCAAACAGGCTCCCTCAGCGTGCAGGCCAGAAAGAAGGCCCATTCCCCGGGCACAGGTGTTTTTAAAGACAAAACACACAAGTAAGTGACTCTTTGAGGCTGGATGGTCTTGCTGTTAGGGTCAACAGACCTTAGGGCCTTGGGGTGTGCTAATTAATCTTGTCTGAGCAAATCAGAGGTGCAGCTATCTCTTTGTTTCTTAAGGACCCTATTTACCACCTGCTTACTCACTGAAAGGAGGGGCAGTGTGAATTCTTGGTATCCTGCTGTCTCAGGGCCTTGTGAGGGGAAGTTAGCAAATTCCAGGTCAGACTGTCCTTTATTTCAAGTGGGGGTATTTCCTTAACTTTACATTTTTGTCTTTCAATGTAACAAAGTATGAAAGTCACCCTCCATGTCATTAGTGGGACTCATCAGAATGGAGCTGTAGTTTGTTGGGATAACTGATGAATTCTGCCTCTGAGCTGGCCCACCAGATCATAACAAAGTAACAATTTTGTATTCCTTATGTAGGGTATTATACACAGTGCTTAGTTAATCTTTTAAAGGCTTTTATATAACATAAGGATTATTCAATAACTGTAAGTCTTCCAATTTCCATATAGCCAACGAGCACAGTTAGGATAGGACAAGGTTATTCTGAAGTGACAAAATTTAAAGTTCTCAACAGCTTAGAAATAACAAAGATGTATTTCTGCCTCTCATGCTGTCCACCACAGGTCTGAGGAACTAAGTCAACTGTTAGCTATGAACCATGCCATAATCTTCTGCTATGTGCATTCCAATATCCTACATGCTAAAAAATCCAACACCAGCAAGTAAGTTCTTATGTTAGAAGCAGTACTGGACACCTTCACAAAAGCCCACTAGCCAAAGCAAGAGCTGTCTGACCATCATTACGCCAATTGGAACCATGGGAAATAATAAGTACCTTGAAAACACATCTCCAAATATTGTATGATATTTTGATTGTGTTCTGTTAAATAAAGCTTGCTTGGAGTCAGAGAGGGGAGCTTGCCACTATTTGATCTAAATAAAAGGTTACAGGATGATAGAGAGCAGACAGAAAGTAGTAAAGTGGGGCAAAGAGAGGATCTCAGCCCTTCTGAATGGAGGAACTGTAGAGTTAAGTAGGTAACAGGTATTGCTCCCTGCTTCATTGATATTTCAGATTCTTTTTTTTTTAATTTTACTTTTATTTTTTAATCATATTTAAACTTGAAACAATCTTATTTTATATATAAATACCGGTTCCTTCTCCCTCACATCCTCCCATACCCCCCCACCCATCCCATCTCCCAACCACTCCCCAAGGAGCGTGAGACATTCCATGAGGGGTCAACAAAAATCTTTCACGTCATTTGGGAGGGCCTAGTCCCTCCTGCATGTCTCTAGATTAAGGACGTACACCTCCATGAGAAATGGCACATGAAGTCCATTCCTGCACTAGGGATATATATTGCCGTTAAATAAGGATCAGGATAAACAAATAGGCCGAATAGATGTTTATTTTGTAAATAACTTACAATCTAGACAGATGAACACCAGCAAGTTTCACCGGATGCTCTCCTGGCCGAGTTCTGCCAGAAAGAGAGCTTTCGCAGTTCTTCCTCAGACCTCCTTCCACAGGTCACTTCTGCCCATGGCTCCACCCCCCAATGGGCGTGGTCAGTGCCACAGAAGGACTATCTCACTACAATTCCCCTTTTAGTTTAAAGATTTAGGCTTAATACAAAACTATATACAAAACAGTGAATAACAAGTGTGCTCTAAGAAAAGGAAAATTGAGAATAAAATGACCTACATATCTAGTCCTAGGGTGAAAGCATAACGAAGTTTACAATAGAGTTGTCCTAAGCTGGAAAACATAAGTCTAATACCTAATATATATAACTAGGAAGAGAGAATAATAGTTGTGATAGTTTAATCTTCAACCTCATCAAGACCTGAGAAGGAAAATAATGATACTAGCATAGGAAATCTTTACATTTTCTGGTATTTTCTTTAATGTCTCTTTTTAATGACTCAAAGTTCTTATCAAACAGGTTTTTCACCAGTTTGATTAGTTACCCCAAGATATTTTATGTTGTTTGTGGCTATTATAAAGGATGATGTTTCTCTGATTGCTTTCTCCATCTTTTTATCATCTATATATATTGGGGCTACTGATTTTTTGAGTTAACCTTGTATCCTGCCACTTGGCTGAAGGAGTTTATTAGCTGTAGGAGTTCCCTGATAGAATTCTTCTGGTCACTTATGTAAAATATCATGTCAAATAGTGAAAATTTGACCTCTCCCTTTCTAATTTGTATCCCCCTTGATCTCAGTTTGTTGTGTTATTGCTCTATCAATAACTTCAAGTATAAATATTGAAGAGATATGAGTGGACAACCTTGTCTTGTTCCTGATTTTAGAGGAATCACATTGAGTTTCTCATCATTTAGTTTGATGTTGGCTGTTGGTTTGCTGTATATTACCTTTATTATGTTTAGGTATGTTCCTTTTATTGCTGATTGCTACAAGACCTGTATCATGAAGGGGTGTTGAATTTTGTCAATGCTTTTTCAGCATCTATTAGATGATTATGTGGTTCTTTGTCAGTTTCTTTATATGGGGGATTACACTAATGGATTTTCACATGCTGAACCATCCCTGAACCTCTGGGATGAAGTCTACATGATCATGATGAATGATTGCTTTTATGTGTTTTGGGATTCAATTTGTCAGTTTTTTGTTGAGCACTTTTGCATCAATGTTCATGAGGTAAAATGATCTGTAATTCTCTATGTTAGTTGTATCTTTGTGTGGTTTGGGTACCAAGGTAATTGTAGCCTTGTAAAAAGATGCAGTCTAAGGGACCTCTGACAATGAAACCAGGATGTATCCCTGGTTCACAAAAGGACTTTGGGAGCAAATTCTCCATTGAGGCATACTCCCTTAGCCTAGAGGTAGGAGGGAGGGCCTAGTCCCTATGCCAAAGGACTTGGATAGATTTTGATGATTCCTCCTGGAAGACATCACCCTCCCTGTGGAGTCTGGGGGGTGCATGGGAGATGGGTCAAGGGGTCATGGGAGGGAGGGATGGAGGGACAGAGAGGGAACTGGGATCAATATATAAACTAAGAAAAATAAGAAATATATATAAAAATGAATCTGGCAATGATCCTTCTGCCTCTATTATGTGGAACAATTTTGGAACAATTTGAGAAGTATTGGTATTAGCTCTCCTTTGGATTTCTTGTAGAATTCTGCACTGAAACCATTTGGCCTTGGGCTTGGGCTTTTTTGTTGTAGAGGGAGACTTTTGATGTCTGCTTCTATTTCATTAGGGGGTATAGGTCTGTTTATATTGATATCTGTTCTTGATTTAATTTTGGTCAGTGATATGACATGATGATATTTTAGAATTCTTCATTCCAGGTTATTACCATGATATCTGACTCCAATTCTTACATTGTTAAAGATTAGTTAGATTAATGCTCCTTCAAAAAACATAGGCAAGGGAGTGTATCGCTATCAAATTAGAGCCACTTTATTTGTAGATAGGCTACAAGAAAATTTGTCTCTGTGGCTGATTCACACTCACAATGTTAAGCTCTGGCCAATGTTGGTTTACTTTTAACATTCAGAGAACAATCTTATTGCTAGATAATAAAAATATTTCCCCCAATTTACCAATCAATGATTCCCTCTTTACATATTAATTTTAGCTAAGAAACTATCCTTGTACAATTTACTTTATGGTATCCTGTTTTCTATAATCAGCGAGGTAAAGGAGAAATTGATACAGAAGATCTCACAGACACTTTTGTATGTCCCTTTTTAAAATCTTTTCCCCTTTTCTTTAAAATATTCCTTCCTAATATAATATATTATGATTATCGTTTCTCCTCCTTCTACTCTCTCCTGTTTTACCCCACTTCCTCACCTATTCTGATCCACTCCCATTCTGTCTCTCAATGAAAAGAACTTGCTTCTAAGAAATAACAGAAGAAAATAAAATATAATTGCAATTGATTTTTTTTTTTTTACTCTTTGGTTCTTTGGGGCATGTCACTCACCTCCCAGATAAATCACACAGAAGCTTATTATTAATAATAATTGCCCAGCCTTAGATTTGCTTATTTCTAGCCAACTTTTCTTCACTTAAATTATCCCATCTACCTTTTGCCTCTCAACTTTTACATTTCTCTATTTCTATATATCTTCCATTACTTCTTACTCTGTGGCTAGCTGTGATGCCTGAGATGCTCATTTTCCTAAGGAATTCTAAGGAATTAACAAATCTGATGTGTTTAAAAGAAAAAAAGGAATTATTTTCTATATTTATAGTTTAATGAAAACTAATTCCAGTACAATATGCATAGAAATATATGTGTTGGCTAGGAGGATAATTCACTCACAGTCATTAAGGAAAAATACAAAAGTTGGATAATCATAAATTCTGTACTAACATCATACAATAAATAATTAATTTTTACAAAGAAATGCATCTTTCAAATCATGAACAGGTTCTTTTATTCTTTAACAATTACTTCTTGAATTCTGAATGTGTTGATTGTATGATGGTCTGAAATACCCTCGTTGTGGGTGTAACTGAGTGGTATATATGTGTGTGTCAGATATATGTGCATATGTGTGTGTACAGATAAGTGCACCTCTGAATGCCAAGTACCAAAAGGAATAGTGTACATTATCCTCTGTTACTTATTCCTTTGAGGTCTCTACCTGAGGCAGGATCTCTGTGTTTTGTTTTGGTGTTTGTATACATGTTTGTTACAGCTAGGATAGAAGCCATGGCAGCTTAATTTGAGTAAAAGTAGTAGATTGTGAATACACCATATTCATCTTGTGTCCTGGATGATGACATCTAAAATCTACTCTTCATGCCTACATAGAAAGCATTCTTAACCTATGGGCAATCACTCCATCTCTAAAACTTTATACTTTTGCTGTGCTATATGGAACAGAACTACTTGGAAAAGAAATATAACTTATATGATTATCACAGATTATCAAAACAAAAAATCTACATGGTTTAATTGTTCAATGCAAGTTGGGCTCATTATGGCTCTAGCAAGCAAAATGTCAAACCACATTTTTATTATATTGGATGGATCTCATTTTTAAACCGTACTGCATGAAAGTTGATTCTAAAATAAAGTTCACAGAGTATTTAATATCTTCTTTTACTTTTTTTATGAAATTATATTATGTGAAATTATGTTACTTCTTTATGAAATTATATTAGATTCAAAATATATTTTGTCAACAGCAGCTATATCCGCAAACAATGTTATTGCTTCTTGGTCCCAGAGAAGTACTTTCTTTTCAGATCTTGAACAGCTTGCCATCCCTCCTGCATTCTGGTTTCACAACTGGATGATAAGAGAAATGTAAGAACAAACATATGTATATGGAGATTTTATTTTATCAGTTATTTTGAGACAATATTCAATCTTGTGATGGATTTCTTTTTAAATAATATACATGCATAAGTACCCAAATTTTTTATCATTTATTAATTGATAAATATGATAAATTTATTTTGTGAACATTATAATATATAAGTAATTATTTGAAATGATCATTATTTAATTAAAATTTTGAATGAATTATAGTTACAAAAGCAATTAGTATACATTCATTTTCATAGAACCAGCTCCTAAATAATATACAGTCATAGAGAGCCAAATTGAATATGACAGAACAAATCTCATTAATGGACATTGATGACAATGTATTGTGAGCTATTGTTGCTAACTTAAAAATACTATGGCTGTTGAACAGATTTTTAAAGAGTATTTTCAACACCCTGGTGTAAATCTTCTGTGGAGATTTTTGACAGATGTCGTCTGAGTTCTTTCAAAGCAGGGGATAAAAGTATATTTCTGCAAACAAAAAGTGTGAGTAGAAAGGCTTTTGGGCATGTGGATGGGGAGGCTGGCACATCCTCACTTAAATTACAAGCAACTTCAAATTGTGAATTAGCACAGAGTTGGAATATATATATACACATACACACAGCCATGTGGAAATTTGTTTCGTTTTCATTCCTGAAGTGAATTCTGTTCTGCCCTTGATATGCTCACATGGAGTTCAGTGCTGCTAGTGTAGACTCTCCCTTAAATGTGAGAGGCTGTAATCCATGCAGCTAGAAACCTATTTGCTTCCTAGCAGCTGAGGTATAAGGGGGCATACAACTTATTTGTTTTCAATGTGATTGTGTGACTGACTTTTTACATTCTAATGAGTTTTCCCAAAATGCATGAGAAAGAAACACAACTGTCTGTGGTTGATTTCAAGGTCACTGTAGATGAACGCTTCACACACAGAGAACAGTCCTATTGATTACCACTAGAAGTCTCAATTCAATTCTCAGGGGAAGGCTCAAAATAGTCTTAAAGCTGTAGAAAATGCTGTAGCCTGGCTGGGGAGATAGCTTAGTTAGGGTTGGCTTTGTGGCAGTTACCCTGGGGAAATATGTTCAGAAATGTCAGTGAACATAGATAAAAAACAAATGAACAAATAAATTTAAAATTAAAACGTAAACTCTCTAGCCAAAGAACTAAAAGCAGAGTAGTCGTTTTTTGCTTTGTTTGGATTTTTTTTAAGACAAGTTTTCTCTGTTTAACAGCCCTAACTATCCTATAACTAGCTCTGTAGACCAGGCTGGCCTCAAACTTACAGAGATCTTCCTGCCTCTGCCTCCAGAGTGCTGGAATTAAAGACATGCACTATCATTACCCAGCTTTCAGAGTGCTCTTAAAGGACAGAATCCTCTATTGAAAATTAATGTTGGAACTTTCAGTGAAGACAGCAGACTGGAGGAAGAAAAGGAGCATAAGAATAAGGAAAAAAAAGCAGTACATTATGACAAAGAGATAACTGAAGGACACACTTTTAAAACTAATAAAGGAAATATAGGGATACTGGACAATTGAATTAAGTAGGATGCATGACACTAATAACTAAACCCTACACAACCTTATCCATGCTGTTAACTGGATATTAGAAATTGGACAAAAGTTATACCCAATGAGAAAAAAAAAACACATTAATTTACATAGTTCAATAATTTGGAACAGATCACAGCCCTTACATGCTTCAAAACCAGTTGCAAGGTTTTGGTAAGGGAGTTTTCCAGTGGCACAACCATAGGTAATGTGTCTTCAGTTTGCCCTTTCATGGCCCCTATGTTAAGAAAGGGACAGAGAAGCATTGAAATTGAGGAATTGGTAGACACAAGGGCAGATGTAACAATAATTACACCTAAATTTTGGCATCAAGGTTGGCCTCTTAGGGAGGTAAACATTCAACTTCTAAGCATTGGAACTTTATCTCCAGGCAAAACAATGTACAAAATAGATGAATATATAGGGACAGAAGGACAGATAGGAAAATTTAAGTCATATGTGCTTGACATAGCACTGAATTTATGGGAGATGATTTGTATCAGCAATGGAAATCATAGAATAATAGTCTCCCAATCTGAGTACCAAACAATATAATAAAGAATCCTTTGAAAATTAAAATGTATCATCAAGTGAAGTTTATGTTCAGGTTGTACATAAACAGAACACAACAGCTGTTGGTCTTTCAAAGGTACCAACAGCCTTAACTTTAAGATGGTTAACTCACAAACATGTGGGTCAAAATATGGGTTTTCACCTCAGAAAAAATAAAGGAGCTGGAACAACTGATATAGGAAAAGCTAAATGATCAACTTATCAAAAACTCAATCCTTGGAATTCTCCTCTATTTGTTATTAAAAATAAATATGGAAAAAATAACAAATATTACAGCTATAAATAAGGTAATATAGCCAAAGGATCCTTTAAAGCCTGGAATAATATTGTCTTCTTTATTACCTAAAAAATTGTCTATTATAGTGATTGATTTAAAAGACATTTTTTTAAAAAAAAATTATACCTTTACAAGAACAGATAGAAAAACATTCTCCTTCACAGTGCCCACTTTTAATAATCTCCACCCTGTTAAAATGTAACAATGGAAAACTCTTACATAAGGACTATTAAACAGCCTCACCTTGTGTCAATACTTTATACAACAGTTGTTAGAAATAATCTATAAACATTTTACTCATTCTATAATTCATCATTATATGGATGATATCTTGCTGGCTGGTTCATATGCAGATACCTTAGGAAAAAATATTTGATAAAGCAAATACTTTTATGCCTTGGTGGGGATTACTAATTGCTTCTGAAAAAATACAAAGAAGAGATTCTATAAATAATTTAGGATATAAGATAGGGTTATTCATGATTTAAGATAAGTTTACAGAAAATTCGACCACAGAAAGTGCAAGTCATGTGAGATTAATTACAAAGTATTAATGATTTTCAAAATTGCTGGGAGAAATTTACTGACTATGCTCACAATTGTATTAACCACTCAAGAACTACGTACTTTATTTCAAACCTTATAATGTTTTAAGGATGTAAACAATATAAGAAAATTATCAGCTGAGGCTAAGAGAGAATTGGATCTGGTAGAAAAGAAATTAGCAATGCACATGAGGATCACTAAAATTGAGAGCAAGTTTGTATTTTAGTCATATTACCTTCTAGTCATTCTGCTACAAGAATTTTTATGTGGAGGGAAGATAACATCTTAGAGTGGGTATTTTCACCACACAGAGGGAAAAAAGTAAAGGTCTATGTTTAAAATATTTTTAAATTGATTCTGACAGAAAATTGAGACTTCTTCATTTAGCAGAAATAAACCTAGCAGAAATTGTGGTACCTTTTACTAATGCTAAAATTACCACAATATGGGCAGAACATGAACACTAGCAAAGAGCTTGTAGTAATTTTGGGAGAGATTAGCAACAAATATCCTAAAAGAAATACTTCAATTTATAAAATGAACTAATTGGATTCTCTGTCATATAATAAAAGGAACATCAATTTCTGGAGTCTCTACACTATATATTGATGCAGGTAAGTCAGGAAAGGCAGGTTTTAAGTTGGAGTGTGGTTCTTTCATTCTCTAAATCCAAGCATGCTTTTTACAGGGAAATCCAAAATCTCTGTCTTGTGTCTGAGGAGCCAACTGGTATGAGACAGAAGAAAAGTAAAATTAAGGTATTATTTTAGTGCCACCAGTCTCATAATCTTTTGATTTTTATTGTGATTTTCTGAGAATTTTCTTAATTATTATCTTAAAATCTACTTTTTAAAATGTAATATAAAATTTTAATGATTGAAAGCTATTATTACATATTGTTTAGGATAAATAAGAACTGTAGGTTAGTAGTTGGTCATCTATAACAATCAAACTTGCAATAATGTTAGGTATGTTTTCAAGATTAAATAGAGATATATTGGTAGAAAGATGG
Source organism: Phodopus roborovskii (assembly GCF_943737965.1). Lineage (NCBI taxonomy): Eukaryota > Metazoa > Chordata > Mammalia > Rodentia > Cricetidae > Phodopus > Phodopus roborovskii. The sequence continues at coordinate 1,782,332 of NW_026126545.1, read as the reverse complement.
TCTTAAAAAACTTCATATATATATATATATATATATATATATATATATATATGCAGAATATGGCATTTGAGATGTTTAGGTATCATAAGGCATAAACAAATTGAAGAAGAAAAAACACATGATAATCTTACTAGATGCTGAAAAAGCCTTTGACAAAATTCAACACCTTTTCATGATAAAGGTCTTGGAGAGATCAGGGATAACAGGAATATACCTAAACATGATAAAAGCAATATACAGCAAACCAACAGCCAACATCAAACTGATTGAAGAGAAGTTTAAGGTGACTCCTCTAAAATCAGGAACAAGAAAAGAGGCTACCTTCTCTCTCCATATCTCTTCAATATTGTACTTGAAGTTCTAGCTAAAACAATAAGAAAACAAAAGGAGATCAAGGGGATATAAATTGGAAAGGAAGAAGTCAAACTGTCACTATTTGCAGATGATATGATAGTTTACATTAGCGACCCAAAAAAACTCTACCAGAGAACTACTACAGCTGAGAAACACCTTCTGAAAAGTAGCAGGATACACGGTAAACTAAAAGGAAACATCAATAGCCCTACTATATAAAGATGGCAAAGGGGCTGAGAAAGAAATCAGAGAAACATCACCCTTTACAATAACCACAAAAAACATAAAGTTTGGGATAACACTTACCAAACAAGTGAAGGGCCTATATAAGAACTTTGTGTCTTTAAAAATAGAAATTAAAGAAGATACTAGAAAATGGAAAGATCGTCCATGCTCTTGGATAGGTAGGATAAACATAGTAAAAATGGCAATCTTGCCAAAAGCAATCTTCAGATTCAATGAAATCCTCATCAAAATCCCAGCACAATTCTCCACACACCTTGAGAGGATAATAATCAACTTTATATGGAAAAACAAATGACTCAGGATAGCTGAAACAACCCTGTACAATAAAGGAACTTCAGGAGACTATTGCAGAGGAACCTTGGGTTATGGTTCAGGCTGCTATCTAACTCTGTAATTTCTATAGTTTTGGAAATTGCTTGCCCCACACTACCTGTTTACTCAGGTAACATTATATCCTCAGTTCTCTGATGTAGGTTGGAGACCAGACATTTGTAGTGATATATTATTTATGACTTATTAAAGCATTCCTGGATATTCAGAAACCAAAGCCAGCTACAATACTTAGAAGCCAGACAGACACGTACCTTTAATCTCAGCAGCCAGAAGCTAGGTGATAGTGGTACAGTCCTTTAATCCTAGACTCAGGATTAAGAAATTGACAAATCTCTGTGAGTTCAACACCACCCAGATTTATACAAGAGTGAATCAGTCTAAAATAGAATTATAGCTCATACCTTTAATTCCAACATTAGGGAAGTATATAAGACAGAAGCAAGGTCTCAGAGAGATATTCATTCTCCAGCCACAATAAGGAGAGGTTATAGTCTGAGGCTTGGTGAGAGCTCATGGAGACAGGACCATCCCAATCAGCCTGAGGAATCATGGAGACAGGACCATCCCAATCAGCCTGAGGAAGAGGAAAAAAAGCTAGTGGCCAGCTGCTTTGCTTTTCTGATATTAAGCATGAGCCCTGATATCAGACTTTGGGTCTTTTATTTATTCAGGTTACAGATATATACACCATTTTCTTTGTTCCCAAATTCAGAAAAGAAACTTACAAAAGAGATGTAAAAGTTACAAGATTAAGAGACATAAAAGCATAAATTGTTTTCTAAGAAAATTTTTTTAATGTGCAAAAAGATATTTTTAGTTTGGTAATACAACTTATGAAAAAAATGGTTTAAGTATAAAACTTTAGACTCACTAAGATAGGCTAGTTAATACAGTGCTTTTTCTGAATTTGCCAAATATAAATGGGCAAAACATTGTGCATGTAGTTCTTATCAGATAATTGTTCTTAATGTATGTAGTTTTACTCTGTTAGAGTTAAACCTTTCTTTTTATTTAGCTTAAAAAGTAGAAATATTGTGGGTTATTTGCTTGCCTGCGTCTGTGTTCATAAAATCAATCTTAGATCAATGTGGAACCACTGACTGGTATACAAGAATTAACCATAGAGAGTACAGAGAGGCCCCAGCAAGATAGACACAGAGATGCAAGGCAAGGGATAGGGAGGGACTTAGAGATTTGCAGTCTTTTTTGGTTTGCAATCAATAAAGAGATATTCTTTTGCTGTGTCTCTGCCCAAAATGAAGGTCTCCTGGTTGCTTCTCTGGCCCTACGAGCATTCAGGTTTTACCCCAACATCTAGTCCTGAGTGCTTATGTGTATGTAGAATGATATAGTCTTAGTTAAAAAACTACATTTCCTGGTAGCAACCAAGATACTGCCAGGAGGACTGGAAAGCTCACCAGGCCATGGCTTGAGTAGTGGATGATGACTGGTAGGGCATCAGGGATGTAGATGGCAGTTAAAATATCAGTAGAGTCAGGCTTAGCCACTAAGAAAAAGGAAAAACAATTGCTAATTGTATTTATAAGGCCACATAGACCAAGGCTTAAAGCTCTTAGCATAAATTGATAACTATAGAAAATGCCAAAATGAAGTCATAGTTTTGAATGAAATCAAACAAAAAGTTCTCTTTGGTGAAATTAAAAGAAAGCACAACTTGCCTGAACCTTTGAGATAAAACTAAGGCTGTTTTATAGGAACACTTGCAGTTATGGATCCTTATCCATGTAAAATTAAATATATGAAATAAGTAACATAACAAGGCACCTCTATGTCCTATAGAAACAAGAATAACCCTAAGTGAAGGCAGTTGGCAAGAAACAATAAATATGAGTTTTTGAACTAGAAATTATCGAATTAGAAACTAAAAAAAAACCTGGAATTAATCAAACAGATGTTAGATCATTAAAAAAAATAATTATGTCTAATCTCTATTGAAACTAACTGAAAGGAATAGAGAAAATGCCCAAATTAAAAAAAAAAGAGAGATAGAGATGAGAATGGGATGATAATTATAGAATAAGTGAAAGATATAGAACTAGTAGGGAATATTTTCATAATTAGTATTCTAAAAATAGTAGAAAACTTAGAAGAAAGAAATTCTAGAACAGTACCATAACTCAGCTATATACCATGTTAGGATATATGCCCGAAGGACACTAAATCAATATACCACAGAGATACTTAAATATACAAGTAGTTACCCAGCTCACAATAGCTAGGAACTGGAACCAGACTAGTCTTCTATAAGAGATAAATTAGTAAAGATAGTATGATATCCTTACTCAGTGGAATTTTATTCAGCTATAACACACACACACACACACACACACACACACACACACACACACAATAATGGGATATTTTATAAAATGATAAAAATAGAAATCATTCTGGGTTTTCAATGAAATAAGCCAGTTTCAAAGAGAAAAATGGTGCCTGGCTTATCTCATAAGATTAGTAGAGGGATGAAGAGATCTTAATGGGAGAAGGTAAGGAGAGAGGACATATGTTAGAGAGAAGCAGAAAGTGCTGTAACTTGGGGAAGAAAAGGAGTCAGAAGCACAAGGTGATACAGCGGAAGGGGGTGTGCTGGGGAATGATGAGATGCATATATGGTGACATGTATGTGTGTATGTACCATGATGAAATCTGTTTCCTAAGAACTAATATTAACTTGGAAATGACTTTTGTGAAAACAATATAAAAAATTTGAAAGTATTTCAATTATAGTGGATAAAACCATAATTTCACTTTAAATAAACATTACATAAATATCCACTGCATATATAAAAACTCCAAATGAAATCTTTCTAAGTATAAGGGCATTTTGGAAAAAAACCTGGTAATTTATAATGAAAATTTTCACATATTTTCTATATAAATTACTTCATCAGTCATGAAAATTTACTTTACATAAATGAACACTTATATTCCTTAACATAACTATATATTCTATCTGTAAAACCTACTTAGAACTTAATAACTGTTTCTAAGATTCAAGTATTTATAATATTTTTTAAATTTTGAAATTAAAATATAATTAAATCATCTCCCTCTTCCATTTCATCATTCCTATCCCTCCAATAACTCCCTTGTTCTTTCTCAAATTTCTAGCCTCATCTTTGTTTTTTGTTAACTAGTGTATGTGTGTGTGTATGTGTGTGTGTGTGTGTGTGTGTGTTTGTGTGTATGTATGTGTGCACATGTGCATGTGTGTATATTTCAAAATGTATAACTACAACTTCTGTCCATTTGTATTATGCTGTTTTAGTCTTCATATTTTCATAAATCATTACATATAAAAATGGATGAGATCTCATAGTACTTGAGATTTTAATGGTGGCAATATATTTTATAGTCAGAGCTCATGATCACCCAAGAGTAAAATAAAACCATTGAAATCTAGGAATTATAACTTGAATAAAATTATAATACAATGTTTTCTTTATTAATGGCTATGACTATTCTTTGGGATTATGAAGCATAATAAAAAGCTATAGTTTGTAAAGTGTATAAAATTAAACAACTTTACTCATATTATTATTCCTCCATCTCTACAACTGGACTCCATTATTTAAGTTCAGTGTTTAGCTATGAATCTCTGCTTCTGCTCCCATGAGCTACCAGATGAAGGCTCTATGATAGCATTTAAGGTAGTCATCAATCTCATTATAGGGGGAGGCCATTTAAGGTAATCTCTATTGTTTAGATTCTCAGTTGTGTTTATCCTTGTGAGTCCCCAGTAATTTTTGCTAGTGCTAAGTTTCTCGTTAACCCCATAATGGCTCCCTCTATTAAGGAATGAAGGACAAAGACAGTATGTACTCACTCATAAGTGGTTATTAGACATAAAGCCAGGAAACAAGGAGGACCTCCATCCCAAGAAAGGGAAATAGACAAGGTCTGCTGAGTAAATGGGGAGCATGGGAGTATGGGGAAGGATGGTAGGAGAGTGGGGAGGGAAGAGAGGGCATCAGGGGAGGACATGAGGGATTGGGGAGGTTGAATGGGAGAAAGGCTAGAGAGGGAAAGCAGGGAAACAGATGCATTCACTTTTTTTTTTAAGATTAAGAATATCACTTTAATTCTCCCAAAATTCAAGGCAGTCTTTCTGAATTTATAGGAAGTCCTTGTTTGACAGTGTCTGTGGTTATAGTATTTGACTGGTGCAGAAATGGCATAGGATGATGCTGTTTCCTCAGGTGGAAGTCAGTGGCTGAGGCCAATTAGGTAAGGTGTTTTTATCTGGTGTCAAGGGTGAAATACACTACCCAGTTTTCATAATGAGCTCTTGAGTGGTGTGATTGATGGATAGCTAGACTGGGTTTGGGGTCCTTACCCAAGTTCTATGTTACAATATGTTGTATCGATTCAGAGCCATTTAGTTGGTTGGGTGGATGATATCTAGATAGGTGGGCCATGTAAGTCTGTGAACTCTCCCATGGAGTTTATGCATGGGACTTTACCAAAAGTTTAGGTTCTTGAGGTTTATACTATTTTTAGTATTTCTGTATACCAAGAACTTTCCTTTGAACCCAAAGTTAACTTTTTAAAATTTGTATTATTTACTCTTCTATGTTTAAATGGAATCAGAATTCACAGTTTATCAACCTGTAAAACCAATGGTTCATAAGATTAAAATTAAAATGTTTTGAAAGATTGAAGCTTCAAGCAGTAAAAGTTTTGCGGTAGTGTATTGTGGCACCAAACAATGCTAGCACATAAGAGACTCAATAAGGAGGATAATATAATCAATGTCTATCTTTGATGCCTCACTGGTTAAAAAAGAGAAACAAATTCCAAACTAAAAACAAAACACTAAGCTCTTAAATTTCAACAATTTTCCAATATAAAAATATGACAGTGGAAGCCAGAGGAAGAAGTTTGGAAATCTACCACCATGAACTCTTTTAAGACACGCATTGCATGACATGATATAAAGATGTTACCACACAAGGCTAGAACACAATGTTCTATTGTTGTTCACCCCCTCCCTCTTTTTCTCTCTGTCTCTCCATTATAATATCATTGGAAGAGGCATACACATCCATTTAGACACTTTGTATCTTTAGTTTATATTGACTTCATTTCAAAAAATTATTATTTCAAATAAAATATTATCTTTATAATTAAGGAAATTTATCTAAATATCATTTTTTTAAAAAAGGGAAAGCTGATAGAAGTACTTGAAATCTTAAATTTTGGTGTATGACATATGTATAATATCTGAAAAGCCTAGCGTTATGTAAACCTTATTTTTATGCTTTTCAGAGTGATAGAAGGCACTCAACAGTTGCATGAATTCTAATTATATAAGTGAATACTACTCTATTCTTATGGTACTTGGTGTCTCATTGACCATTTCATGAATAGATACAAAATTCAGATAAAACAGTCCAGGTGACCTGCTTAACCACTGTAAAAGAGGTGTGTGGGTTTGATTAGATTAGCCCAAAGAAGAAAGAACAGGAACAAAGTGGACAATAACCTCTCTCAAAGCAGCCAAGAACATTCCATTCACAGAGGCCAGAGCTTGGCCTTCATGGCCATGTCCTTGGAAGGCCTCTGGTTTTACTGCTTGTAAACTGTCTTACTTTGCTAGATCATTGTGATTTTAATTTAGCTGCAGAGGACATTGTGTGTGTGTGTGTTTCTGTGTATTATGCATATTTTATCTCCTTTTAAAACAATTTGTTCTTAAGATAGGAGTTAAGAGAAATTAACTTCAAGATACTGACTTTTCCCATTGTGAAAAAAAAAATAACCTGTTAAAAATAGTTACCTATCACTAAACTCATCTATTTATTACTATTCAAATATGATTCCAAAATTTATGGAGCAATTATTTCCCATATTTACAGGGACAATTTATAATACACTTGGGATATTTTTTCTTCTGATTTGGATAACAAGGCGAGTGGTTTATTTTCAAATTTGCTAGACCTTACAAAGAAAATACTTTTAAAAATGTTTGATTATATCATTTGATTGGTGTGTGTGTGTGTGTGTGTGTGTGTGTGTGTGTGTGTGTGTGTATACAAGTGGGAATGCAAGCATCACAATGTGCAAATGGCGCTTAAAGGAAAACATGGGGGAGTCAGTTCTCTCCTCCTTCCATACGATCCTGTAGCTCCAACTCAGGTTGTCAGGCTTGGTTGAAAGTGCTATTACCTACCGAGCCATCTGACCTGCCTCAAGAGAAACCATTTTTCAGTAAGGAAAAATGACTAATGCCAGAATTCTTGGGTATGTGGTAGAATGAGGAGTGGGCTTAAATAGTATGTTCTGAGTTGCTCCCTAAATCTTAGGGAGATAAAAGCTGCCATTAATAATTATTCCTTATCTTATCTATCTGCAAGAAATATTATTTGATTGGAAATGATTACAGTTGGTGTATAATCTCATCATCTCAATGAGCTTTTCAATGGACAATAAAAGGAAACCAGAAAGGGAAATATAAATCTGCCTGTTTATTGTGGTTATATGAAATTGTACATATAATATATATAACAGAAAAGAGTAATCAACCCTAATTACTTTGAAAATTGTTTTCTTGATGTTCACTTCAGAACCAGGATAATTTCTTTAGAACTAGCAAATATAGAAAAGTAGGAAAAATCAAAGCAAAATCAAACAGTAATGGAGCTCTGCCTATGACATTTTAAATTAGGCTCTAACTCATGGTGATACATTCCAGTGCCATTCTGACAACCCATTTCTGAAACATGGAGAAGTCTTAGACCCATCTTTTCTGGAATATATATATATATATATATATATATATATATATATATATATATATATTATGTTTTCATATTGATCCCAGTTCTCTCTCTTTCCCTACCTCTATGCCATGCTCCCAGACCACCCTTCTACCCTCCCCTGACTCCACAGGAAGGGTGATGCCTTTTAGGAAGGATCATCAAAATCTTTCAAGTCATTTGGGGAGTAGGGACTAGGCCCTCCCTCCTGCCCATAGCTTAAGGAAGTATCCCTCCATGGGAAATATGCTCCCAAAGTCCTTTTGTGCACCAGGGATACATCCTGTTTCATGGTCAGATGATCCTTAGACTGCCCAGGCCTTCTAACTGAGACCCATGCTCAGTGCCTCTGAGTTGGTTCAATGCTGATTTCCCAGCTGTCACTCTGGGGGCCTATGAGCTCCCCCTTGTTCAGGTCAGCTGTTTCTCTGGGTTTTTGTAGGCTGGTGTTGACCTCATTTTCTTATCACTCCTCCCTCTCTGCAACTTGATCCCAGAAGTTAGTCTCAGTGATTAGCCATGGGTGTCTGCTGTTTCCATCAGCTACTAGATGAGGGCTCCATGATGGCATATAAATTAGTTATCAATCTCACAATCAGGGAAAGGCATTTAAGGTAGCCTTTTCACTGTTGCTAAGATTGTTAGTTGGGGTCATCCTTTTAGGTCTCTGGACATTTCTCCAGAGTCAGTTTTCTCTTCAAAACTATAATGGCTCCCTCCATTAGCAAAGGATCACCAGCCTATAATTCACACTGCCAGAGAAACTAGGATGCAAGGAGGATCCTAAGAGATTCATATAAGTTCCCTCAGAGAAGGGGAAAGGAAAAACATCTCTTGAGCATATAAGGAGTGGGTGGGGGGGGGACAGTGAGTGCAGAGGTTGTTAGGAGAAAGAGAAGGGGAGGAAAGGAAAACATCTGGGATTGATTGGGTCAGTGGATGAATAGAGGAGAGCAAAAAAAGGAATCCATTAATTCTTAAGAGGTAACTCATGGCACAACCTTTATCTATACTGATCCAGTTCTGACAAGTGAAAAGATGGAGGAAATGAAAAATGAAACCTTTTTCTTACCTTTATGTTTATGAATATATTACAAAAAACAGGTATTCAATATTGTTCTTGAATCTCATTGAACATACTCATAATTCAAAAGTAGAAAAGGGGAATGTAGTTTATTCACAGGGTTCTTATTACCAGATAAAACTTCATCAATTAACCTTGGAATTCAGTCTAGTTTATGGGTAGTCATGAAAATCTGGGAAATTATCTACAAAGATTTTGCATTTCATTGCATTTGTGGTTTTAATTTTTTTTACTTATTTTATATAACCAAGTCCATTTAAATGAAAACAAACATTTATACACAATATTTGGGAATTTGGGTGTCGTTCATTCCAAACTACTTCCTGCTGATAAGGGGCGCTGTCATGGGGAATTCTAAGAAGATGCAGAAATCCTGACTGTAGTCTGTAAGGCTGCTTGGTCCAGCTGTTTTGAATGTAGGATCACCTGGTACTCTGTTTCAGGCAGTCTGGCTTGATCAAACCACATTAGTCTGGAAGGAATCCACTGCTTTTCATTTTCGGTGGAAACAAAAATAGAAATCCTGTTCCCCAGTAACTTGTCCTTGAACTTAAATTTTGGAGTCAAAACATTTTTTTATTTAATTTATTATTTTACATGTCGATCCAAGTTCCCTCTCCCTCCCTCCCTCCCTTTTACCATCTCTACCCTCTCACATGCACCCTAACCACCCTCCACTCTCATCCCCCCACCCCAATTCCATATGTAGGGGAATGCCATCCAGTTGGGGTCATGTAGATCTGACAGGTCATTTGAAGTAGGGACTAGGGCTTCTCTCCTGTCTCTAGGTTAAGGCAGTTATCCCTCCATGAGGGATGTGTTTGCAAGGTCCTTTTGTGCACCAGGGATACATCCTGGCTCCACTGTCTGAGGTCCCTTAGACTGCTCAGTCCTTCTGGCTGAGACCCATATTCAGGGGGGCCTGAGTCAGTCCCATGCTGGCTTCCCAGCTATCAGTCTGGTGGCCCCTTAGCTCTTTCTTGTTCAGGTAAGCTGTCTTTATGTGTTTCTGCTGCCTGGTCTTGTCCTCTCCATCTGCATCTGGGTTCTAGTTTGACTCAGTGTTTATGTTTGGGTGTTTGCTCCTGTTTCCAACAGGCATTAGATGAGGGCTCCATGGATAAATTAGTGGTTGATCTCCCTATTCGGGAATGGCATTTATGGTAGCCTTTCCAGGGATGCTCAAATTGTTAGTTGGCGGCAGTCTTATAGTTCTCTAGACCTTTCTTTGTGTTAAATTTTATCTTCTAACCAATATTGGCTCCCTCTTTTATGCTCTCTCTCTCTCTCTCTCTCTCTGTGTCTCTCCTGTCTTCAATTCTAACAGGGCTCAGTCTTTCTGATTGCACATGTTTTCCTTTCCTCCCCTCGTTTCCTCTAGTTCTCTCTCCATTCGCTGCCCCCCCCCCACTTCCCCTGTGCTCTGGGGGACTTGTTCCTTCCCCTTCCCACTTCTGTGATGGACTTTATATGAATCTTTTAGAAAACACCTTGTATCCTAGTTCCTCTGGTGGTGTGATTGTAGGCTGGTGATCCTTTGCTCCAGGTCTAAAATCCATATATGAGTGAGTACATATGATGTTCCTCTTTTTGTGTCTGGGTTACCTCATTCAGGATGGTTCCTTCAAGTGCCATCCACTTGCCTGCGAATTTCAAGATACCATTATTTTTTTCTGCAGAGTAGTATTCCATTGTGTAGATGTGCCACCTTTTCATTATCCATTCTTCAATTGAGGGGCATCTAGGTTGCTTCCAGGTTCTTGCTATTACAAATAGTGCTGCTATGAACATAGTTGAACAGATGCCTTTGTTGCATGGATGTGAATTCTTTGGGTATATGCCTAATAGGAGGATTGCCGGGTCCTGTGGTAAACTAATTCCCATTTTCCTGAGGAACTGCCATACTGATCTCCAAAATGGCTGTACGAGTTTGCACTCCCACCAGCAGTGGAGGAGTGTTCCCATTTCTCCACATCCTCTCTAACATGAGTCATCATTGGTGTTTCTAATTTTAGCCATTCTGGCAGGAGTAAGATGGCATCTCAATGTTGTTTTGATTTGCATTTTCCTGATAGCTAAGGATGTGGATCACTTTCTTAAGTGTCTTTCAGCCTTTTTGATTTCCTCTATTGAGAATTCTTTCTTCATTCTGTACCCCATTTTTAATAGGGTTATTTGGTGTTTTGTTGACTAGTTTCTTGAGTTCTTTGTATATTTTGGAGATCAGCCCTTTGTTGGATATAGGATTGGTGAAAATCTTTTCCCAGTCTGTGAGCTGCCGTTTGATCTTGTCCACTGTGTCCTTTGCCTTACAAAAGCTTCTAAGTTTGAAGAGGTCCCATTTATTAATTGTTGCTCTCAGTGTCTGTGCCCCAGAGTTATGTTCAGGAAGTGGTCTCTTATACCAATTTGTTCAAGGGTACCTCCTCCTTACTCTTCTAAGACATTCAATGTGGGTGGATGATGTTGAGGTCTTTGATCCATTTGGACTTGAGTTTTGTGCATGGAGACAGACATGGGTCTATCTTCAGTCTTCTACACACCCTCATGTTGAAGATGCTGTCCTTACCCCATGGTATAATTTTAGCTGTTTTTTTGAAAAACAGGTGGTGTTCATATGTGTGTGGGTTAATATCAGGATTTTCAATTCGATTCCATTGGTCTACCTGTGTATTTTTGTGCCAATACCAGGCTGTTTTCAGAACTATAGCTCTGTAATAGAGCTTAAAATCAGGAATGGTGATGCCCCCTGAAGTTCTTTTATTGTATAGGGTTATTTTGGCTATCCTGGATCTTTTGTCTTTCCATATAAAGTTGATTATTATCCTTTCAAGGTCAATGAAGAATTGTGGTGGGATTTTAATGGGGATTGCATTGAATCTGTAGATTGCTTTGTGGTAAGATTGCCATTTTTAGTATGTTTATCCTACCTATCTGAGAGCATGGGAGATCTTTCCATTTTGTGGTATCTTCTTTAATTTCTTTCTTTAGATCCACAAAGTTCTTATTTATATAGGTCTTTTACTTGTTTGGTAAGCGTTACCCCAAAATACATTATGTTGCTTGTAGCTATTGTAAAGGGTGATGTTTATGAAGGGAACTATGCCCACAAAAATGTAGGCAACAGATAATCTAACTACACCAGAAACCAAGGGTAAAGCAGAACATATAAATTCGCAATACCACTGCCAATAAGAAACCTAAATCAAACAAGCATCAACAATCAATGGTCCTTACTCACTCTCAACATTAATGGTGTTAACTCACCTATAAAAAGACACAGGCTAACAGAATGGATATGAACACAGAACCCAGATATTTTTTATATGGCTTAAAAGATAACAGTAATTTTGTTTGAGATAATTTATGAATCAGAGGGACAAAACAGAATGCTGTAAGACAAAATTAGGGAAAATTTCATTAGGAGATCTGATGTCACATTGTTAATATATAGAATGTTAGTGGTGAAAAGGAGAATAAAAATAAACTATGTCATTTACTTAGAATGAAAATCTCTCTTGGACTTGTAAATTAATACAGCACAAATGGATATGTCAAGTAGGTGTTAAACATTGGGGGATAGGTCGTTTGCAAACTTATACTACCCTGTGCTGAGTGAATTCCATTCAGACAGAAGTGTAGAAAGAAAATCTGAGAACCTTCCCATCACCTAAATGTGGGAAGATGTGAATAATGATTAGAAATGAAGGAGAACGTATTGCAATGGAACATCAAGTAGGAGATGTGCAACAAAGGGAATTGTAGCTGGAAGCCTTTGGGCATCCTGCCCAGTCCCATTACTGCTTATAAAATAGTTACTTAACATTAATTATAACTGTTTCACAAGTAGCTCAGGTATATTACTGACTAGGTTTCACAATTAAACTAACACATTTCTACTAATCTGTATATTACCATGTAGCCATGGCTTACCTGTAAATCTGGCATCTTACTCCTCTAGTGGCAACATGGCAATTCCCAGACTCTGCCTCAGTTTGCTCCATATTTCTGTTTGGAATTCCTGCCTGGTTCTACTTGCTGGCCATTGGCCAAATCAGCTTCTTTATTAACCAATGGTAATAAAACTTTGTTTTATTTTTAAAACTCTGTATTTCTATACATACCTATACCCATTTTCTTCTTTTTTTCCCCTCTGAAGTCTTTGTACACTTTTTAAACATATTATGACCCATTTTGAAGTTTCTTTTTGTCATAACCTGTCCTTATTGTGTATCTATAATATTTTTCTGACCAGGAGAGTTTTCTAAATGCTTTGTGAGATGGCTAGGACCAAAGGTTGGCTTTGGCCTACTCAACATGGCAGAGAGAGTCATGCTTACCACCCCCCAACTTTGTCATCAGGTAGCATGCAGCTGGCCAACAAACCTGTTTTTGTCAGTAAGAGTAAAATATAAATCTGCCACACAGAAGAGCAGATTAACCTCTCTGTATTAATGCCTGTGTGAGACTGCACAAACCCATCAGCTGCTTAGCTCATGGTGTCTGGCATCTGGCTCCATCTTGCAGTTGGGAGATAGATGTCTCTGCTGCTGCTGACATGAGACTGCGAGACAAGGAAGGTCAGTGTAGCTCCATTGCTGTGTATTTACAAACTGGTTTTCAAAGCCCTCTCAGGCCCTATACAAATTTGAGAGCCCTGTGTTGATACACCATATATAACAGTAGGTTTGTATCACCCATGCCAGTTCCCAAATGATCACTCTGAGGCTTAACATTAATAAAAACTGTTTGGTCTGTTAGCTCAGATTTATTATTCTAATAACTAGCTCTTCCAATTTATGTTAACTTATTTCTATTATTCTATATTTAACCATGACACTTGTGACTTATCTCACACCTTGCTTCTCTGGCAGCTGCTGGTATCTCTCTCACTCAGTCCTCTGTATCTCTGTTTAGATTTCCTACCTGGCTCTATTCTGCTTGGCTGGTAGCCAAACAGCTTCTTCATTAACCAATGGTAATAATATTCACAGCATATGCATGGAAATCCTTCATCAATAAATCAATAATGAAACTATGCTTTTACTTAATAGCAACAATGTCCACAAATGCCTAGAAAAAAGGAAGGAAGAAAGAAAGGAAGGAAGAAAGAAGTTTTGTTTTGTTATTTTTTTTTTTTTTTATTTTGGCTGGGTCTGGCAGTACATATCATTAGTTTCTGTATTCTGAAGGCATAGGCAAGGAGATCTCTGTGAGTTCCAGCACAGCCTGATCTGAAAAATGCAAAACTAGTTTCACTACAGCCAAAGCTACACCAAAACCACAACCCAGACTATTATACATTTTAAAACACGGAATATAAATACAAACCATATCTGTTATTAAATAGTGAGCAAAACTCAATGAAGTAGAAGGAAGCATGCATTTATTGGTGTTAACAAAGTGAATGAAACATTAAAAATCATTATTACTTATTTACAATGGTATATGTTAGTAACAAATATGTTTTATGGAGATTAATTACTAAAAATATATAACATTTAAGAAAATAATGCAAATGTTTAACAAAATATATATTGCTATTTAAAATAATATACTTTTTGTAAATGACTAAAAATAAATATAAAAGAAGCAAAATGCATTTATTAAACATAAATATTGTTACTGAGTACTTTCAGAACCTTTAATGCAAGAAGTCTCACATATGATAGTCATGCAAAAAATGAAGCTTTTGTGGATTATAATCCACAAAATGTATAAAACTCCCCCAATATTAATTACAAGCCTGATTTAAAAATCCAATTTTACAAATAATGAAATAGTTTCAAAAATCTGTCTAGATTATTATTTTTATGTACTACTGTTTATCACATTGATTAAAGTTTCATTCAATGTAGCACATCAAATATTTTATTGTGATATTATACATATGTATTATTTAATTAGAAAAATTTAAAAGAACTATAAGAAATCTTTCATAATATAATGTCTAATGAAATAAACTAATAGGATAGTATATAAGCTATTTAACTCAGTTATGTAAAACACATATCAACAAAAGTGATACAAACATAAATTATTCTAATCTGTGAGACTGTGCTCCAATGCCATCGTTACTGTCTGTATTACTATCAATAATATCTGTATAATTCTTCTACATCTTAAGTGCTTAATATTTCACAAAAAGCCATCTTTCAATTAAGAGGGGAATATCAAAATGCCCAACTATTTATATAGGAGAACTATGGAATTCATTTTAGGAGAATCTGAATGAGAACTTCAATAAATTCATGATGAAGAACATAAATTTGATGTGACCCATGTAAAAGTAGAAATGGGTTGAGTCTCATTTCATGGATCTTTGAAGGAGAAATGCTGAAAGAGTGTTGTGACATTTTCTCCCAGGACGTTGATAATGATCTCACAAAGTTGTTTATAATCATGTTATTGCATTCATCATCTGAGACTAATTATAACTCAGATGAAAATCATCCTTGCAGAGTGCATTCTAAATATTAATAAACATAAATAATGCACGTTTACTATTAAAGCAATTCAAAACAACAAACAGAACCCACAGGGAGTTCCTTAAAATTAATCTGGTTCCACATAAATTCTGTCTTAAAATGTTCAAAGCAGCAATATCCCATATCAGAGGATACATTAGCTTTTCCCTTTCTTTTTGTTGTGTATTTCTAATTTTATAGGACAACATAAAAGATGTAAGTAGTTGGAAGTTTGAGGAATGTGTACTGGTAACTTCTAACAAAGAAAGTAGAACTAGTTTATACCTCTGTAAGCAAATCATCTGTACCTGATGTTCCGTTTGTTTAGAATTGTTCATATCCTTTTATAAATTATTATTTCTTAAGCTGTAAGTCTTGGATATTTGACAGGGCGCAGAAAAGACAACTTTGTACCTTCCTATACCTATTAAATAGACTTCAAATATCATACACTCATCCTTTAGTACTTAATACACTTGTAACACAGCCTACTATTGTGCATGATTGCTCTGAATTTGAAAAACCTATGTCAAATATTCAAAGTGACCATTTTTATGACCATGTGAAAATTAACATATTGTGATTCACATTCCATAGTTGAAGTAAGTTTTCTCCTTCAAATGTTTTCATCAGCACGAGATTAGCTATGGAAATAAAAATAAATAATTCACACATAAGGTCGATTCCAATAGTTACAATCATGTTTCCTTTCTGTTTCTCTATGGGATCAGTTTATTTTGGTTACTTTTTGTATTATAGGAATAATTAAATTTGAAGGCAGGTGTGACTTCTGCCACATAATAGGTAATTTCAATTTTGCTTTGCTTAATTTGTTAAGTGAATTATGAACACTTTATAAAACTATGATAAAATGCATTGGCAAGGACCAAAGAACAGAATGATTTGAAATACATATGCAGAAAAGCATTGTAGTCAAAGAACACTATTCATGACACTGCTACTTCATTTAGAGAGGGCTAGAATATCAACCATACTCTATTATAGGATAACATATTACACTTTTCCAATTTTTAAAAGGATTTACTTTTATTTTTTGTGTGTCAGTATGTGTGTCTCAGTGCATGTATGTGAAACATTCATTCAGAAGTACCTGCAGAGGTGGACCAGAATGCAGCATCCGATGCTACTGAACTGAAATTGCAGGCCCTTGGGAGCTACCGAATGTGGTTGCTGGATATCAAACCTTTTATTCTACTTGAGTAGCAAGTGTTTTAACAACTAAGCCAAATCTACAATAAAAGTTTACTGAGTTTTTTTTTTTTTTTTGTTTTTCTTTTTTTCCACTTTGTTTTTTGAGAGACAGGGCTTCTCTGTGTAGCTTTGTAGACTAGGCTGGTCTCCAACTCAGAGACTCTGCCTACAGGTTCTGGGATTAAAAGCACAGACCATGACTGCCTGGCTCAGATTTTTAATTCGTTACAGAAATATCTTTCTTAATACTTTGTAGTGATTGACATTTTTAACAAAGAGATAAAACATTAAAAGAGATAATTTTGTTGCTTGTCCAACATTTCCTTTGCCTCACCATCTATTTTTATTCTGGAGGTAAAATTTATGTTTCCTTTAATAATGCCTAAATGTTTGCCCAATGTTGATTTTCAAATTTAAAAAAACACAAGCAACATTAACCATTCTTACTTTGACATTGGTTGATTAATCATTCCTTAATTTCTGACATGATTAAAGGAAAGATTTTGATATTTTTCTTTGTCTAAAGCATAAATATGTTTCCTGAAAAATTGAAAGCTGTTATGAAATATGATTAAAATTAGTATCATAAAAAAGATAATGGCAGTTTTGAATCAACAAAGGTAGTGGATAAATAATTCCTCAACACAAAGTTTGACTTAAGATAAATGTTGCATTTTAATTCTGTAGAATAAAAACTGAAAACCCTATACTCATCACATAATGTTTTTGGTAATAGTCCCAGTCCAAAATAAGATCAGATTTCAACAGTAGATGAGAAAATAGTGAGATTCAGTAGCTATTCCATAAACAACTAATTGAATTAATAGTCTTAAGCAGTAAGTATTGTTTAAGACAATTATAAAACCCAAAAATGAATTGTAGAAATATAGGAGTAACAAATTTACATAATTGTATTTACTCATTGGAATTAGTATAATTCTTAACACCTTTCATCGCTAACGTAGGGATGAGTTTCCACAATAGTACCACCTTGATTTTTGTGTCTTACAGCTCAAGTGTGTGATCTCTTCAGCAACAGTGCTTTAACATCAAGTTCTAGGCAGAACCATCAGCACTGGTAATAACCTAAAGTATTTGGGGATCTTTGGCATCTCACTGGCCCCAGATTCTGAAACAAGAAACCCATTCCTGAGACCAGGCTTTTTATATATTTGCTTCTGGTTTCTAGTAGGGCATTGTTACCCACTCATACACTAATTCTATTTTAACTCTGTATATGTATATACACAGTCATACTTTAGGTAGCCTCTACAGTAGTAAGTTTTCAAATGACTTAAAAAAAAAGTGTTGGTGCTATTTATCCCTATACCTCCCAGTTTCTTCTTCAATTAGTGTGTCCTCCCCATCTCAATTTATTCTGTTCCATTATTCACCTTTTACCCTTCAAGTACCAAAACATTCTATGTCCACTCTTTTGAAAGTCTCACTACATTACCATTAGTTATTTTTGAACCATGGTTGTTCCAAATGAAGCACATGAAGGTAAATATCTGACACTAATACCCACAAATGAGAAAAAAAAAAAAACTCACTAGGTATATTTGTGGTTTGGGGCCTGGGATATCTCAGTCAGAATGACTGTTTGCAGTTCCATCCATTTACCAGCAAATTTCATTTTTTTCTTAACAGTTGAGATATACTAGTGGAGAAAAAGAACTCACCAATCTTAGCAGGCTTTGATTCTTGTCAGCTACAATAATGATTGTTCTGTCAAGACATACCTGTTAGGAGCAGTTTTCCCGCCAGCCTGGTCCCACAGCCGCATCAGTCCCAAATAACACACAGAGACACTGTATTAGATATAAAGCCATTGGTCTGTTAATAGTATATATTATTGGCTAGCTCTGTCTTAAATATTAACCCATTTCTATCAATCTAAGTATTTACTTTAGTTGTCAATAATTCACTAAACTGTATCAAAGCTACATTAAGTACTACTAAATATTAATGTGACAAAATACATTGTCTCATAAAATGTAAAGCTCTAAAATTTATATTAGGATGATTATTATAGAGTAAATATCATGATAAAGATCTAGATGAATTTTACATTATTGAAAGAAGTATTGCTATGGGTCTGTTTCTCTCTCTCTCTCGTAACGAGTATGGGTTTTTTTTGCCTGCCGCCTGGTCTTGTCCCACTGCCACGCCAGCCCCAAATAATACACAGAGACTCTGTATTTGATACAATGCTGTTGGCCGGGTTACTTGTTTCTTATCCGCTAGCTCTGTCTTAATTATTAGCCCATTTGTATGTATTTCCACGTGGTCTTACCAGAGAGAGGCGGCTGGCAGTTCTACCTTCTCCAGACTCTCCATCTTGGCTCCTCCTTACTACTTCCTCTTCCTCCTTGTCTCCTAGTCCCTCCTATCTTCCTTTCCTATTGGCCAACAGTGCTTTATTTATTAACCAGTATGAGAAACATATACAGAATGACATCTCCCATCACTCTCTCTCTCTTTCTGTGTGTGTGTGTGAACATATTTCTTACATTTGCAAGGCTCCAAAGTCAGAAATCTTGTGCAAAGAGAATTGTGACTCAGTAACATCATACTTACTTGAATACAATTCATATGACAAAAGCTTAGACTTTAGGTTGATACCATAAGGAACAAAACCAGAGCTGCCTTGTAGAAATACTTAATATACTGTGCTTGTGTGAGGAAGGAAATTCATCTGCATTCAGCGAGAAGACCCTGCAGATTATTGTTTAAATTGAGTTCAAGATTCTCAGAGACTTCTATTATCAGTATGCAATTGCATGTATTGTTTGCTTTAGAAAAAGCATGCTTCCTCTACAAGCAGGATATAGCTGAAGTCCAGGAATGCAACTTCCAAGATAGGCTCTTATAAAGCAATGTACTTCTTCCTGCATGTGTGTAAGGACACATCTGTGTGCATGATTGTGTATTTCTATGTGTATACATGTTATCTCCAGAGGCACCATATGAAATATGAAACAATCTTGCAGCCATCATCATGGTTGATATTTGATTTCCAAGACAAGTAGAGTTGTCACAAGTTACTTGTTTGGCAGTCCTGCCTTCTAATTTCCACCTGTCTAGATCCATGAAACAAGGATGTGTTTTTTAAACATTATTTACATTCTTAAGGAAATGAGAGGGTTGATGATGAGTTGTAGAGACATTACTGATTTCATTAGTATATAGTTCCACAAGCCTAGGAAAATTTTAATAAAAAGTTCCTAGAATAGGTAAGATTTCAAACACAGTGCATTAACCTGAAATTTAAATTCATTGTCTGATAAGGATGCAGGCTACATCCCTCTAAATTAAGACAGGAATAGACAGGCATTTTTTTCCTAACTCTGG